>NC_073412.1:13484103-13759103 GCF_028641065.1 Leucoraja erinaceus | reverse complement strand
GTAACTTACCAACTACAGATGTTAAGCTCACCGGCCTATATTTCCCAGTATTTTCCCTGCAGCCCTTCTTGAAAACAGTCACAGCATTTGCCGTCCTCCAGTCTTCCAGCACCTCTCCTGTATTTAAGGACGACTCATAAATTTCAACCTGGGCTCCCGCAATTTCCTCTCTAGTTTCCCGCAATGTCCTCGGATATATCTGATCAGGCCCTGGAGATTTGTCTACCTTCAAACACAACAGTACCTTCTTTGATGGTAACACTGACTCCTGTCAAGACACTTCCAGTGACTGCTCCAATTTCCTCTGTCCTACTGTCCTTCTCCTCAGTTAATACAGAGGAGAAATACTCATTTAGGACCTTGTCCATCTCCTGTGGTTCCACATAGAGGTGACCGTTTTGATTCCTGAGAGGTCCCACTCTCTCTCTAGTTACCCTTTTCCCGCTTATGTATTTATAAAATACTTTGGGATTGTCCTTAATGCTACTCACCAGAGCTATCTCCTGGCCCCTTTTTGCCCTTCTGATTTCCTTTTTCAATTTACTCCTTAGTTCCCGAAACTCCTCCAGGGTTGCATTTGATCCCAGCTGCCTATACCTGTCCCATGCATCCTTCTTGTTTTTGACCAACGCCTCAATTTCCCTCATCAGCCAAGCTTCCTTACGTTTGCCTGCTTTGCCCTTCACTCTAACGGGGACGGACACATCCTTCAATTTCTTCAGTACACATTTAAAATCATCCCACTTTGCTGATGTTCCTTTCACCTCAAATAACCTGCTCCAGTCAACTTGAGCGAGACCTTCTCTCATACCCTCAAAGTTGGCCTTACCCCAGTTGAGCATTTTAACATGTGGATCCTCTCCGTCCCGATCCATAACTATCTTAAACCTAAACCAACTGTGGTCACTGGTCCCAAAAGACTCCTCCACACACACTTCATTAACTTGCCCTTCCCAATTTCCCAATACTACCTCCAGTGTTGCCCTCTCATGTGTGGGGGCCTCCACATACTGTTTAAGAAAACTCTCCTGAACACTTTTGAGGAATTGCACCCCATCTGTACCCTTCACACTATGATGTTCCCGGTCTATATTGGGAAAGTTGAAATCCCCTACTACAACAACCATGTTTGACCTGCAACTGTCTGCAATCTCCCTGCACATTTGTTCTTCTAATTCCCGTTGACTATTCGGGGGTCTGTAGTACACCCCCAACAAGGCGATCATCCCATTCTTGTTCCTCAGCTCCACCATATAGCCTCACTAGACGAACCGTCCGTAATGTCACCTCTGAACACAGCCGTGACATCCTCCTTAACCAACAATGCAACCCCCCCTACTCTTTTTCCCTCACCCCTATCCCTCCTGAAGCTCCTGTACATACATTGAGCTGCCCGTCCTGCCCCTCCCTTAACCAGGTTTCAGTCATGGCTACAACGTCCCAGAAGCTCGTACCTATCCATGCCCTTACCCGTCAGGCCCCTTGCATTAAAATACGTGCGGTTTAAACCAACCTCCTTCCTCGCTCTCCGTCTTTCACCTGCCTGATCTGTCCACTAACCTTCCCCACACCACCCTCCATACCAACTTCTGCTCCAATCACAAATAAACTCATCAACAGCCATGAGTGGGTGAAACCATCAAGGGCCTTAGCCTCGTTCTCACAATGGTGACAACTGATTGAAAAGTAAACATGGAAACAGGCCCTTCAGCCCATCAAGTCCACGCCGACGATGGATCACCCCTTCACACTAGTTCTATGTTAATCCATTTTAACATCCACTCCCTACACACTCAGGGCAATTTAGAGGCTAATTAATGTACAAACCCGCACGACTTTGGGATCGAGTCATAGTCATAGAATGATGCAGTGTGGAAACAGGCCGCTCGGCCCATCTTACCCACACCGGCCAACATGTCCCAGCTACACTGGTCCCACCTGGCTGCGTTTGGCCCATATCCCCTCCAAACCTGTCCTATCCATGAACCGTCTAACTGTTTCTGAAACATTGGGCTAGTCCTTGCCTCAACTCTGACAGCTCCTTCCATACACCCAGCACCCTTTGTGTGAAAAAGTTCCCCTCAGATTCCCATTTAATCTTTTCCCCTTCACCTTAAACCTATGTCCCCTGGTCCTCGATTCCCCTTCTCTGTACATCTAATGTGGGAGGAAACTGGAGCACCTGGATGAAACCAACCCATACGGTTACAGGGAGAACGTGTAAACTCCACACAGACAGCACCCGAGGTCAGGATCGAACCAGGATCTCTGGCACTCTGAAGCAGCAACTCAACCAGCTGCACCACCATGCTACCCTGTGCTGTGGAGGCAGATCGTGTATAATATAGTGACATTGAAACAGATAAGATTATTAAGGGCTTGGACACACTAGAGGCAGGAGACATGTTCCCGATGTTGGGGGAGTCCAGAACCAGGGGCCACAGTTTGAGAATAAGGGGTAAGACATTTAGAACGGAGACGAGGAAACACTTTTTCTCACATAGAGTGGTGAGTCTGTGGAATTCTCTGCCTCAGAGGGTGGTGGAGGCAGATTCTCTGGATGCTTTCACGAGAGAGTTAGATAGAGCTCTTAAAGATAGCAGTCAGGGGATATGGGGAGAAGGTAGGAACTGATTGGGGATGATCAGCCATGATCACATTGAATGACAGTGTTGGATCGATGGGCCAAATGGCCTACTCCTGCACCTATTGTCTATTGGAAAGTTTGTTATATGGTTCCAGCCAGTGTATGATCTGGGGTGTAACATTTTAATATGTATAATAGATTTCACACTACAGCCAAGAGTTAATTTTTTTTTGAAAAGCAATATAGTCGGGTAGTTTAAAAGGACAATCTGTTAAATTGGGTCAGTTAAATTAATTGAAATTTCAAAACCGCATGTCAATTAATAAGAAAACTCCTTACGTTGGTGGGATATTCTTGTTCTGTCCTGAGTGGTAAGGTTGTGAATGTGACTGCAATGATTTAACAGTGAGAGCTACATTCAGGGACTGATCACTGAATGATGAAGTACACTGCACTGGGTCAGAGTGACCACATGCTGACTGATAAATGTGAGGCTGCTTCACCGATGTGTTCAGGTGATTTTTCTAACAAAGGTTATTTTGAGCGCTGTCGGTATAATCAATGTTCCGTTGTACATCTAACAGGGCAGAGAGCGGTACAAAATGATGTTTGCGTGTACACCAATTAGGGGCTATCATTGAAACTCAAGGTGGCTCCTTGCCCAATTTTGCTTTGTGTGAAGCTGTAACTGGAGATGGGCTTTGTGTTCATTTCTCTTGCCCAGAGTAGCAGAGGACACAGGTTTAAGGTGAAGGGGAAAAGATTTAATAGGAATCTGAGGGGTAACTTTTTCATACAAAGGGTGGTGGGTGGATGGAACAAGCTGCCAGAGGAGGTAGTTGAGGCTGGGACTATCCCAACGTTTATGAAACAGTTAGACAGGTACATGGATAGGACAGGTTTGGAAGGGTACGGACCAAACGCGAGTGGGTGAAACAAGTGTAGCTGGGACATGTTGGGCGGTTGTGGGCAAGTTGGGCTGAAGGGCCTGTTTCCACGCTGTATCACTCTATGACCCTATGACTCTATCAACATGGCCAGCTAATCCCCCCAATCTATGGTTGCCCAAAAACACTCAACCGCCATGTTTCCTGGTTCACCTCGCACTCAATGTGTTGTTAAGACATTAGTTTAGTTTAGTTTAGTTCAAAGATACAGAAACAGGCCCTTCGGCCCACCGAGTTCACGCTGACCAGCGATCCCCGCACATTAACACTATCCTCCACACACTAGGGACAATTTACACATACACCAAGCCAAGTAACCCACATACCTGTACGTCTTTGGAGTGTGGGAGGAAACCAAAGATCTCAGAGAAAACCCACGCAGGTCACGGGGAGAATGTACAAACTCCGTACAGACAGCACCCGTAGTCAGGATTGAACCCGGGTCTCTGGTGCTGCAAGCTCTGTAAGGCAGCAACTCTACCGCTGTGCCACCGTGGCTGCCCAAGAGGCAAGAGGGTTTACTCTCCACATGCACTGGTTAGGGCACAACTCATTTCTTACTTGCTGCAGACCAACTGCATGGACAAACTAGCGGGAGTGTTCAGAAACATCTTTAATCTCTCCCCACTCCGTTCTGAAGTACCCAAGCTGCAGGTTTCAAGTAGACCACCATCATCCCAGTGCTGAGGTAAAGCAAGATCTCATCCGTTAACTACTACCATCTAGTGGCCTTGACATCCATCATTGTGCAGTGCTTTGAGAGGCAGGTTATGGAAGTCTACCCAGCGGCCTTGACCCACTGCAATTCACCTACCGCCACAACAGGTCCACGGATAATGCCATCACCCTAGCCCTACACTCATCTCCAGAACACCTAGATTAGAGAGACACCTATGTCACACTCCTATTCATAGACTACATCTCTGCTTTCAATACCATTACCCCACCAAACGTATCTCCAAACTCACGGGACTAGATGTCAGCATTAATCTCTGCAACTGGATAGAACAGTGCAGGCTCAATGGGCCAAATGGCCTCCTCCTGCACCTATTTTCTACCTAATTTCTATGTATCCTCGACAGATCCTCACGAGATTAATTCCCGGGATGGCAGGACTGCATATGTTGATAGATTGGAACGGCTGGGCTTGTATACTCTGGAATTTAGAAGGATGAGAGGGTATCTAATTGAAACATAAGATTATTAAGGGATTGGACCTGCTGGAGGCAGGAAACATGTTCCCGATGTTGGGGGAGTCTAGAACCAGGGGCCACAGTTTAAGAATAAGGGGTAGGCCATTTAGAACAGAGATGAGGAAAAACTTTTTCACCCAGAGAATTGTGAATCTGTGGAATTCTCTGCCTCAGAGGGCAGTGGAGGCCAATTCTCTGGATGTTTTCGAGAGAGAGTTAGAGCTCTTAAAGATAGCGGTCAGGGGATATGGTGAGAAGGCAGGAACGGGGTACTGATTGTGGATGATCAGCCATGATCACATTAAATGGCGGTGCTGGCTCTAGGGGCAGAATGGCCTACTCCTTCAACTATTGCCTATTGAGACACTCCAACACTTTGTGTCTATTTTCTCTCTCCCCCTTTACTTTTTTCACCTCTCCCCCTTTTCCAGCGTACACTCTCCCTTCCGACAGCCATCTTGAACACAAACTAAAATAATCACTTACACACAAAAATCATCCCCCCACAATCGATACCACTGTGGGGGAAGGCACAATGTCCAGCCCCCATCCCCAGTTCTCCCAAAGTCAGGCCTATTGAGGCCTCCGCTATTGCCTCTACGGAGGCCCGATGTTCCTGGCCATTCTGGCCGGGTGCTGTTTCCCCGGCATCGGGAGAGCCCTCTCAGCGGCTGGGCCACCTGGAACGGCCGCTTCCTTACCGGAGACTGGTAGAGTTGCTGCCTCACAGCGCCAGAGACTCGGGTTCAATCCTGAACTTGAGTGCTGTCTGTGTGGAGTTTCCATGGTCTCCCTGGTCATGGTCATGTGGGTTTCCTCAGGGTGATCAGCTTTTCTCCTACACCCCAAAGACATGCGGGTTTGTAGGTTAATAGTCCCTCTATAAATTGCCCCTAGTGTGTAGGGATTGGATGAGAAAGTGGGATAACATAGAACTAGTGTGAACAGGTGATCGATGGTTGGCATGGATTCGACGGGCCGAAAGGCCTGTTTCCCAGCTGTAAAGTAAGTCAAACTAAACATGAAACTGTATGTGTGGGAATGAACTGCAGATGCCGGTTTAAGCTGAAGAAAGATACAAAAGGCTGGAGCAACTCAGCAGATCAGGCAGCATCTCTGGAGAGAAGTAATAGGTGAGGTTTCGGGTCGAGACCCTTCTTCAGGCTGTGATTCAGGGGAAAGGGAAACAAAAGATAAAGCCAGTGATATAGAGAGAAATAAACATGAAACTTGGTGGGTTTGTGAAAGACGGAGTAATGCATAAATGGTCAAAGTTTGTGAAATGTAAACAGTGTGGCACGGTGGCGCAGCGGCAGAGTTGCTGCCTTAATGCCCCTGTCCCACTTAGGTAACCTGAACGGAAACCTCTGGAGACTTTGCGCCCACCTAAGATTTCCGTGCAGTTCCCGGAGGTTGCAGGTGGTTGCCGGAGGTTGCAGGTAGTGGAAGCAGGTAGGGAGACTGACAAAAACCTCCGGGAACCGCACGGAAACCTTGGGTGGGGCGTAAAGTCTCCAGAGGTTTCCGTTCAGGTTTCCTAAGTGGGGCAGGGGCATTATTACAGCACTTACAGCGCCAGAGACCCCGGTTCAATCCCGACTACGGGTGCTGCCTGTACAGGGTTTGTACGTTCTCCCCATGACCTGCTTGGGTTTTCTCCAAGATCTCCAGTTTCCTCCCATATTCCAAAGACGTACAGGTTTTGTAAGTTAATTGGCTTGGTATAAATGTAAATTGTCCCCAGTGTGTTTGTAGGGTAGTGTTAATGTGCAGTGGGGCCCTGGTTGGCACGGATAAGCAACAGGCTTGTCATAAAGACCAGTGACTGTCTTTCAAAACTCGCACAAACTGACTCAGAGACAGCTTCTACCCCATAGCCATACGTGAACTTAACAATGCAAAATAAGAAATAACACTCACATTCAACTGAATGGCTCTACCTCAGCTGCTATTGTTATTTATCTGTAATTAAAAAAAAATTTTTTATATGTATGTTCAAGACACCTCACATGCTTTTCGTCTACTCCATGACTTCCGTTTTCCGGGTCCCCATTACCTCATCTTCACCATGGATGTCCAGTCACTCTACACCTCCATCCCCCACCAGGAGGGTCTTAAAGCCATCCGCATCTTCCTCGACCGCAGAACCAACCTATACCCGTCCACTGACACTCTCCTCCGCCTAGCGGAGTTGGTCCCTACCCTTAACAACTTTTCCTTTGACTCCTCCCATTTCCTCCAAATACAAGGTGTGGCAATGGGCATGCGCATGGGCCCAAGCTATGCCTGCCTCTTTGTTGGGTACGTCAACAATCCTTGTTTGAGGCGTACCATGGCCCTATACCCCATCTCTACCTCCGCTACATCAACAATTGCATTGGTGCTACCTCCTGCACCCGCACACAACTGACTGACTTCATCCATTTCACCACTAACTTCCATCCGGCACTCAAATACACCTGGACCATTTCTGACATCTCCCTACCGTTGCTAGACCTCACTATCTCTATCGCAGGTGAGACTACTGACCGACATCCACTATAAACCCACTCACTCCCTTGGCTACCTGGACTACACTTCTTCCCACTCTGCTTCCTGTAAGTACTCCATCCCCTACTCACAATTCCTCCGCCTACACTGCATCTACACCCAGGAATTGCTCCACACCAGGGCATCAGAGATGTCCTCATTATTTAGGGAAGGGGGGTTCCCCTCTTCTACCATAGATGAGGCTCTCACCAGGGTCTCTTCTATACCCCGTGACTACTCTCACTCTCCATCCCCCACTCGTAACAAGGGCAGAGTCTCCCTTGTCCTCATCTTCCACCCTACCATCCGTCACATACAATAAATAATCCTACCACATTTTCGCCACCTCCCACCGGGATGGGATCCCACCGCTGGCCAAATCTTCCCATCTCCTCCCCTTTAGGCTTTCCGCAGAGACCGCTCCCACCGTAACTCCCTGGTCAATTCGTCCCTTCCCACACAAACCACCCCTTCTCCTGGCACTTTCCCTTGCAACCGCAGGAAATGCTTCACTTGTCGCTTTACCTCCCCCCTTGACTCCATCCAAGGACCCAAACAGTCTTTCCAGGTGCGGCAGAGGTTCACCTGCACCTCCTCCAACCTCATCTATTGCATCCGCTGCTCTAGATGTCAGCTGCTCTACATCGGTGAGACCAAGCGTAGGCTTGGCGATTTTTTCGCCCAACACCCCCGCTCGGTTCGCAATAACCAACCTGATCTCCCGGTGGCTCAGCACTTCAACTCCCCCTCCCATTCCAAATCCGACCTTTCTGTCCTGGGCCTCTCACAGTGAAATTGGTGGAGCAACACCTCATATTTCGCTTGGGTAGTTTGCACCCCAGCTGTATGAACATTGACTTCTCCAATTTCAGGTAGTCCCTGCTTTCTCCTTCTTTCCCCTCCCCTTCCCAGCTCCCACAGCCCACTATCTCTGCCTCTTCCTTTTTTCTTCCCACCCCCCCACCCCCATCCCCACATCAGTCTGAAGAAGGGTCTCGACCCGAAACGTCACCTATTTCCTTCTCTCCATAGATGCTGCCTCACCCGCTGAGTTTCTCCAGCGTTTTTGTCTACCTTTGATTTTCCAGCATCTGCAGTTCCTTCTTAAACAACTCTTCCTCATTAACAATCAGTACGGGAGCTCCTCAAGGCTGCGTGCTCAGCCCCCTGCTGTACTCACTCTATACTCATGACTGTATAGCCGGACATAGTGCAAACTCCATCTTCAGGTTTGCCGACCACACGATAGTTGTTGGACGAATAGCAGAGGGTGATGAGTCAGAGTATAGAAGTGAGATCGA
Organism: Leucoraja erinaceus; assembly: GCF_028641065.1. Taxonomy (NCBI): domain Eukaryota; kingdom Metazoa; phylum Chordata; class Chondrichthyes; order Rajiformes; family Rajidae; genus Leucoraja; species Leucoraja erinaceus. Next base: position 13,750,546 of record NC_073412.1, on the reverse strand, counting down.
CCGATTGACCAAATGGTGCCAGCACATGGAGACCCACAATCGTGTTTATATCAATGGTGAAGAGTCAAAAACCTCAAATTCCTGGGCGTGCATATTTCTGAAGATCTTCCCTGAGGAACTAACACACTGATGCAATTGTAAATAAAAAGCATCAACGCCTCTACTTCCTGAGAAGATTACGGAGATTCGGTATGTCAGAGAGGATTCTCTTCAACTTCTACAGGTGCACAGTAGAGAGCATACTGATTGGTTGCATCATGGCTTGGTTCGGCAACTTGAACGTCCCGGAGCGGAAAAGACTGCAGAAAGTTGAGACCACTGCCCAGTCCATCACCGGCTCTGACATACCCAACGAAGGGATCTATCGCAGTCGCTGCCTCAAAAAGGCAGCTAACATCATCAGAGACCCACAATATCCTGGCCACACACTCATCTCCTCCCCGCCATCGGGAAGAAGGGACAGGAGCCTGAAAACTGTAACATCCATGTTCAAGAAGATGCCATCAGGCTATTAAACACTACAACCTCAAATAAGCCCCAAACTACAATAGACTATTATTAATATTATTATTATTATATTAATGGGGACGATCAGCCATGATTGGGGACGATCAGCCATGATCACAATGAATGGCGGTGCTGGCTCAAAGGGCCGAATGGCCTCCTCCTGCACGTATTGTCTATGTTTCTATTATTCAACTCCTATTGTTTGTTGTTTGTGTGTATGTGTGTGTGTGTATATATATATATAAATGTATATGTATATGTGTGTGTGTGTGTGTACTTGTATATATATACACACACTGAACTCTCGTTTATTATATTGTATACAGTGTACTATGTTTACATATTGTGTTGTGCTGCAGTAAGTAAGAATGTCATTGTTCTATCTGTGACACATGACAATGAAACACTCTTGACTCTTGTAGGAGGTCAATGCTTAGACCTTTCACCATGTAATTGTACCTCACCGCTTCTTCATCCCTGCCTGAACGCTGTCCAGGTCAATACCTCTCCATGCTTTATTTATTGAGAGGATGCAAAGGACATCAAACATCATGTAATAATTGGCATCTTTCCTCATGTTTAACATCATGTTTCATTTTGTTTAGTTTTGTTTAGAAATAGAACGCGGAAATAGGCCCTTCTGCACGACCACCGATCCCCACACAGTAACACCATCCTGCACACACTAGGGACAATTTCACAATTTATACCAAGCCAATTAATCTAGAAACCTGTACGTCTTTGGAGTGTGGGAGGAAACAGAAGACCTTGACGAAAACCCACGTGGTCACGGAGAGAACGTACAAACTCGTACAGACAGCACCTGTAGTCAGGTCTCTGGCGCTGTAAGGCAGCAATTTTATCGCTGCACCGCCATGCTGCCTTGTTGAAGAATGATTGTGCTTGCAGCAATGTCCTGATGCTGTGATCATTGACCTCCAGCAACCACCACCATCCGCCCACTCGCTTTGTCCACGATATGTCTCCACTACTCGTGTGCTTTCCCTTACTGTGATGCGAATGGTATGTTGGCTTTCATTGCAAAAGGATTTGAGTATAGGAGCAGGGAGGTTCTACTGCAGTTGTACAGGGTCTTGGTGAGACCACACCTGGAGTATTGCGTACAGTTTTGGTCTCCAAATCTGAGGAAAGACATTATTGCCATAGAGGGAGTGCAGAGAAGGTTCACCAGACTGATTCCTGGGATGTCAGGACTGTCTTATGAAGAAAGACTGGATAGACTTGGTTTATACGCTCTAGAATTTAGGAGATTGAGAGGGGATCTTATAGAAACTTACAAAATTCTTAAGGGGTTGGACAGGCTAGATGCAGGAAGATTGCTCCTGATGTTGGGGAAGTGCAGGACAAGGGGTCACAGCTTAAGGATAAGGGGGAAATCCATTAAAACCGAGATGAGAAGAACTTTTTACACACAGAGAGTGGTGAATCTCTGGAACTCTCTGCCACAGAGGGTAGTTGAGGCCAGTTCCCATTGGCTATATTTAAGAGGGAGTTAGATGTGGCCCTTGTGGCTAAGGGGATCAGAGGGTATGGAGAGAAGGCAGGTACGGGATACTGAGTTGGATGATCAGCCATGATCATATTGAATGGCGGTGCAGGCTCGAAGGGCCGAATGGCCTACTCCTGCACCTAATTTCTATGTTTCTATGTTTCTATGCTGCACTCAAGCAAGGTACCTTGATATCAACGGCAGAAACTTACGATCTCGGGATTTCTTCCAATGCCATGTGCTTGTGAGGGTAAGAACCTGAAGATTGGGGAGATGAATGAGTGACTGAGGAGGAGTTGGTGCAGGGGGCAGGTGGGACTTGTGCAGATGCCACATGTTGGTCACTGTGGGCAAGTTGAGCTGAAGGGCTGTATGACTCTATGACTCCAACACTACCTTAGGATTTCAGCTCATGGGTCCACGCTTGGTACTTTGATCTAACATAGAACGTAGACCAGCACAGCACAAGAACAGGCCCTTTGGCCCAAAAGGACTGTGCCAAACATGATGCCAAATTAAACCACCACATCCCCAGGCAACACATTGCAGGATAGTACTCACCACCCTCTGTGTAAACTACTTGCCCAACACATCTCCTTAACTTTGGCTTCTCACCTTAAAGCTATGCCCGCTAGTATTTGATTCATCCCACCATCCGAGAAAGAAGCAAAATCAATCTCATCTCACTTCCCTCTCCTATCTGATCATTGTGCCGACTGCTACAGTTGAAAAGTCATTACTCAAAATAATATTCCATCTGGTAAAAATCATTGTTCATTGTCACAAGGGTCTTTGAGGTGTTTATAGTAGGGTAACATTACAAGTGAGAATATACAAACTTCAATGTTATTTTGCATTTCCTATCCATGTTCTTCTTATCGAGTCTATGTCAGGAGATTAGAAATTGTTCAGCCAGAGCCGAACACACGTCTCGGCATCTGCATACAATGGCGACTGTCTTGTCGCCTCTTGTGCTTCTTGTGCATGGTGGTGGGAAGATTGGTGGAAACAGGGGCTGCGACGTGAACGCTCTTTCCTTGACCCCATCCATGTTGTTGAAACCAGCTAATCCAATATTGAATGAAATGTATAGGAAGGAACTGCGGATGTGGTTCAAACCGCAGATAGACACAAAAAGCTGGAGTGACTCAGCGGGGACGGGCAGCATCTCTGGAGAGAAGGAATGGGTGGTGTTTCGGGTCGAGAATGAAATGCTGTGTGTACACAAGCAAGTGGAGGTCGAATGTAACTAAAGGCAAAACCTTTAACAGTATTGATGTACAGAGGGATATTTCGGTTTAAGTCCATAACTCCCTGAAAGTGGCAACAAAAGTCAATGAAGGGTAAAGACGTCACGTGGTTCATTGGTCAGATACTGAGTATTTTAGTCAGGAAGTTATGCTGCAGCTCTATAGGAGTTTGGAGAAGCTGCGTTTGGAGTACGGTGTCTCGTTCTAGTCACCCCATCGTTCGCTCGTGTGTCAGACGACGCGTAGCTCGCTGTTGGCTTCCGTCGTCGTTCAACATGTTGACAGAGTTGGTCGCCCAACTCGTTACTGAGTCGTCGTTTCCGGGGATCGCCACCAGGGGGCTTCTGCCATGATCCCCTTGTGTCCCTTTACAGGGAGGAAGTGGAGGCTTTAGAAAAGGTGCAGCGGAAGTTTACTAGAATGATGCTCGGATTAGAGGGGTTTAGCTGCAGGGAGAAGTTGGACAGTTTTCTCTGAATTGCCAGAGTTTGAGGATGGAACCTGAAGGAAGTATATAAAAGTATGAAAGATCCCACATTGGAGATTAGAGGGCAAAATTAGGGCACATGGTATTGGGGGTAGAGTGCTGACATGGGTAGAAAATTGGTTGGTAGACAGGAAACAAAGAGTAGGGATTAACGGGTCCATTTCAGAATGGCAGGCAGTGACTAGTAGGGTACCGCAAGGCTCGGTGCTGGGACCGCAGCTATTTATAATATATATCAGTGATTTGGATGAAGGGATTCAAAGTAACATTAGCAAATTTGCAGATTACACAAAGTTGGGTGACAGTGTGAACTGTGAGGAGGATGCTATGAGAATGCAGGGTGACTTGGACAGGTTGGGGGAGTGGGCAGATGCATGGCAGATGAAGTTTAATGTGGATAAATGTGAGGTTACCCACTTTGGTTGCAAAAACAGGAAGGCAGATTACTATCTAAATGGCGTCAAGTTGAGAAAAGGGGAAGAACAACAGGATCTGGGGGTCCTTGTACATCAGTCTATGAAAGTAAGCATGCAGGTACAGCAGGCAGTGAAGAAAGCGAATGGCATGTTGGCCTTTATAACAAGAGGAATAGAATATAGGAGCAAAGAGGTCCTTCTGCAGTTGTACAGAGCCCTAGTGAGACCACACCTGGAGTATTGTGTGCAGTTTTGGTCCCCTAAATTGAGGAAGGACATTCTTGCTATTGAGGGAGTGCAGTGTAGGTTTACAAGGTTAATTCTCGGGATGGTGGGACTGTCATATGCTGAGAGAATGGAGCAGCTGGGCTTGTACACTCTGGAGTTTAGAAGGATGAGAGGATATCTCATTGAAACATATAAGTTTGTTAAGGGCTTGGACACGCTAGAGGCAGGAAACATGTTCCCGATGTTGGGGGAGTCCAGAACACAGTTTAAGAATAAGGAGGAAGCCATTTAGAACGGAGACGAGGACACACTTTTTCTCACAGAGAGTGGTAAGTCTGTGGAATTCTCTGCCTCAGAGGGTGGTGGAGGCAGGTTCTCTGGATGCTTTCAAGAGAGAGCTAGATAGGGCTCTTAAAAATAGCGGAGTCAGGGGATATGGGGAGAAGGCAGGAAACAGTAGTGATTGGGGATGATCAGCCATGATCACATTGAATGCGGTGCTGGCTCGAAGGGCTGAATGGCCTACTCCTGCACCTAATGTCTATTGTCTATTGTCTATTGGATAGATAGGGTAGACAGTCAGAACCTTTGTCCTCAGAGTGGAAATGACAAAGACTGGAGGGCGGAGCATTAAAGATGAGAGATGCAGAATTGAATGGGAATGAGCAGAGGAAGTTTTTTAATACAGAGGGTAGTGAGAACCTAGAACACTATGCCAGCGGTGGTGGTGAAGGCAGGTAGTGGTATTTAAGAGGCTTTTAGCATGGATATGCAGGGACTGGTGGGATATGGTTCATGTAGAGGCAGAGGAGATAAGTTTATCCTGGCGTTGTGTTTGGCACAGAGAGGGCAGGATGAATGTCCTGTTCCTGTGCTGTACTGTTCTATACACCTCGGGATGGTGCCCAACCCGGGCGACTATTTGGGCACTAGCCACAGAAGCAGATCTACAATCACATATTACAATCGCTCCGCACTCTAAAATATCTACCCCAACAGCAAAATGTTTTATACATTGTAATGGCTCGATTGTAATCATGTATTGTCTTTCTGCTGACTGGTTAGCATGCAGCAAAGCTTTTCACTGTACCTCGATACACGTGACAATAAACTAAACTGACTTCTTCAATAATTGTAAAGAGAACAGTCTTACAGGAACAGAAACACAAAGGGTTAATTCCATACTTCTCTCTGTCCCAGCTTGGACATTTGCAGCCTATTTCTGTCAGGCAACTGCACTATGAAATCCTTGGTAGACAAAAGTGCTGGAGAAACTCAGTGGGTGCAGCAGCATCTATGCAGCGAAGGAAATAGGCAATGTTTCGGGCCGAAACCCTTCCTTACTTTGGAGCAGCTTAAGAAGCCCATTTATGCAACAACACACAAATATATCGTGATTAATAATACATTAATGTAGTAGCAGTGATATGAGGTGACCATAAGAGCCAGGGTTCATAATGTTCATAGCGGTTGGCACGGTGGGATGGTGGGATAACTACTGCCTTAAAGCGGCAGAGTCCCGGGTTCGATCCTGACTACTGATGCTGTCTGTACGGAGTTTGTACATTCTCCCCGTGACCTGCTTGGGTTTTCTCCAAGATCTTCAGTTACCTACCACACTCCAAAGACATAGAAACATAGAAACATAGAAAATAGGTGGAGGACGAGGCCATTCGGCCTCTTCGAGCCAGCACCGCCATTCATTGAGATCATATAAACCAATAAACCATATAACCATATAACAATTACAGCACGGAAACAGGCCATCTCGGCCCTACAAGTCCGTGCCGAACAAATTTTTTTTCCCCTTAGTCCCACCTGCCTGCACTCATAACATAACCCTCCATTCCCTTCTCATCCATATGCCTATCCAATTTATTTTTATATGATACCAATGAACCTGCCTCCACCACTTCCACTGGGAGCTCATTCCACACCGCTACCACTCTCTGAGTAAAGAAGTTCCCCCTCATATTACCCCTAAACTTCTGTCCCTTAATTCTGAAGTCATGTCCTCTTGTTTGAATCTTCCCTATTCTCAAAGGGAAAAGCTTGTCCACATCAACTCTGTCTATCCCTCTCATCATTTTAAAGACCTCTATCAGGTCCCCCCTTAACCTTCTGCGCTCCAGAGAATAAAGACCTAACTTATTCAACCTATCTCTGTAACTTAGTTGTTGAAACCCAGGCAACATTCTAGTAAATCTCCTCTGTACTCTCTATTTTGTTGACATCCTTCCTATAATTGGGCGACCAAAATTGTACACCATACTCCAGATTTGGTTTCACCAATGCCTTGTACAATTTTCACATTACATCCCAGCTTCTATACTCAAACATGGCTCTATACATGGCTGATCGTTCCCTCTCAATAACCCGTGCCTGCCTTCTCCCCATATCCCTTGACTCCACTAGCCCCTAGAGCTCTATCGAACTACAGGTTTGACGTACAGGTATGTAGGTTAATTGGCTTGGCATAAATGTAAATTGTCCCTAGTGGGTGTAGGATGGTGTAAGTGTGCGGGGATCGCTGGTCGGCACGGACTCGGTGGGCCGAGGAGCCTGTTTCCGCGCTAAACTAAACTAAACTAAAATACAATCATTTAATAGCAGTAATATGAGGTGACCATGATGGTGCAAACGCAGAGCCCATAGCTTGCTGAGGTTGTATTGTATGGAGTTCAAGAGCCTGATGGTTACTGGGAACTAGCATCGAAACATAGACAATAGGTGCAGGAGTAGGCCATTCAACCCATCAAGCCAGCCACCATTCAATATGTTCATGGCTGATCATCCAGAATCAGTACCCCGTTCCTGCTTTCTCCCCAGATCCCTTTATTCTGTTAGCCTGCGAGCTACATCTATCTCTTACATGAATACATCAAGAAGCTGTTCATGAACCTGGTGGTGACGGTTTTCAGACTCCTGTACCTTCGTCCCCAGGGTAGGCGTGAAATGAGCGTGTGGGTCCTTGATGACACTGGCCGCGTGTACGAGGCTTTCGCCCCTTCAGATGGTGGGGATAGCGGGCAGGAAGGGGAGGGAGTGGTGCGTGATTTTCACCAGATACAACAGCTCACTTCATGGTGGTCCTTGCCAGTTAGTCTCTGAGATAGACTGCACACAAGTGTATTTGAGAGACTATCACAAACACCCAGCTCATTGTGAAATACAGCCCGCCTGTCTGACTACAGTCAGCTGCATTCACCAATGTCCTTCACATAGATAGACACAAACGGCAGCACGGTGGCGCAGTAGTAGAGTTGCTCTATTACAGAGTCACTGACCCGGGTTCGATCCTGACTACGGGTGCTGTCTGTACGGAGATTGTATGTTCTCCCCGTGACCGCGTGGGTTTTCTCCGAGATGTTCGGTTTCCTCTCACACTCCCAAGACGTGCAGGTTTGTAGGTTAATTGGCTTGGTATAAATGTAAATTGTCCCTAATGTGTGTAGGATAGTGTTAGTGTGTGGGGATGGCTGGGCAGCATGGACTTGGTGGGCCGAGTGGCCAGTTTCTACAATGTATCTCTAAAACTAAAACTATAAAATGCTGGAGTATCTCAGCGGGACAGGCAGCCCTAGAGATATGGAAGGATAAGGTGTGAAAGCAGCAGATCAGAGCAGATGATGATAAGGAGAAGTAGAACGGTTCACATAGATGCCAGAATCACAAGCTAATACAAAGCAGGTGAAAGGAGCTCAAACTGGGAACAGGTTGGATGACCCTGGTCTCAGGTGGGAGACCAGGGTGAAGAACTATGTGTAGGACGGAACTGCAGATGCTGGTTTACACCGAAGACAGATGCAAAAAGCTGGAGTAAAAGCTGGCGGGACAGACAGCATCTCTGGGGAAAAGGAATAGGTGACGTTTTCGGTCAAGACCCTTCTTCAGACTCAATGTCTTCTTTGGAGACTGGAGTCTGGAGACTTTGGTCTCGACCCGAAACATCACCTATTCCTTTCCTCCAGAAATGCTGCCTGACCCGCTGAGTTACTCCAGCTTTGTGTGTCTATCTGGGGATGGAGAATTAGACTGGCTACAGAATCTCACATCAGAACCAGGATGGGTTAACAAGCTGTAAAGTTCACTTAGATTTTCGTTCAAACTTTGTTCCACGATTTTCACAATAAGAACTTGCGCTGAACACAGTCTTTATGTAAATTGCAAGAAGTTACTTTGACACAGAAGGAAACTAAATGTATTCCCACTGCACTACCTGTGATAGTAAATGTTAGCTTGCCTGCTGCATTTCATTTCACATCGCATCGCTCTATGAAAAATAGTTTGCTATTTTGGAAACGGCTGGCAGCCATACCTAGGCCCCGAGGACCCAGAGCTCATTTATCTTGTGTCATGACTGAAGCCAACCAACAGTGCTTGATAAAGGCAGTTGAAGAATGAGCAGAAGAGGGCTGTGTAAAAATAAACCACGTGAAAGGTACCACAAAGGCGAGGGTTCTCAGTGTGTCTGTTCTGGAGATTTAGAGCCCAGCTTCACGCTATGGGTTGGTAATTAGGAGCAGAGAGATCTGTGCAGGCACCTGTCACTGGCACTCTCATTCCTCACAGGCTCCAGAAAAACTGGCTTTGAGTGGAATTATCTTTATAAAGCTCGCCATTTTTAGTTTAGTTTAGGGATACAGTGCGGAAACAGGCCCTTCGGCCCACCGAGTCCGTGCCGTCCAGCTATCCCCGCAAATTAACACTACCCTACACACACACACGGGACATTTTAAATATTTATACCAAGCCAATTAAGCTCCAAACTTGTATGTCTTTGGAGTTTGGGACGAAACCGAAAATCTTGTTGTATCTGGTTAGGAACTGAAGTATCTGATGTATCTTAGTATCTGAAGTTTGTAGAACGTTCTCTTTGTCATGTTTTTTTTAAGTGAATGTCACAGATCGCATTTCCTTCAATGTGTGATTATGGATCGCATTTACAGTGTAAGTTAATGTCTCACAGCCAACAAACTTTCTCTATTTGTTTAAGAAGGAACTACAGATGCTGGAAAATCGAAGGTAGACAAAAATGCTGGAGAAACTCAGCGGATGCAACAGCATCTATGGAGCTAAGGAAATAGGCAACGTTTTGGGCCGAAACCCTTCTTTAGACCCTTAGACTTTCTCTCTAACCAGAAGCCAACTTGTCCTGTTAATCAGTCTGATGAAGGGTGCGAACCTGAAACGTCGCCTGTCCTTACCCTCCACAGATGCTGCTTGACCCGCTGAGTTACTCCAGCACTTTGTGTTTTGCTCAGAATCTAAACATTAGCTTAGTTTAGTTTAGAGATACAGCGCGGAAACAGGCCCTTCGGCCCACCGAGTCCCCACACGACCAGCGATCCCTGCACACTAACACCATCCTACACACACTAGGGACAATTTTTACATTTGCACCAAGGCAATTAGCGAACAAACCTGTACGCCTTTGGAGTGTGGGAGGAAACCGAGGATCTCGGAGAAAACCCATGGGGAAAACGTTAAAAAATCTGTACAGACAGCACCCGTGGTCAGGATCGAACCCGAGTGCCTGGCAGCTCTACCGCAACTCCAGCGTGCCGTTTCCTGGGTCTAACGTGTCCTGCATCGGGTACCTAAGGAAGGGACTTATTGTTTAGGCGCTGAGCCAGCGTTCAATGACCTGCCACTCACAATCGGCAAGGCCATTGCCCACAGTTCCAGTATCTGGGGGACAGAAGTGTAAGCATTTGTAATGTTCCCAATCACAACTTACTCATCAACACATCATGAGGTTAAGAAACTGTTTCTGCTGAGGGGCTTCATAAATGCACCCGCTCCAGGGGACTGGTGTCTGGTGGGTGGTGAGATGGTTTAGGTTTAGGTCTAAGAAGGAACTGCAGATGCTGGAAAATCGAAGTTGCACAAAAATGCTGGAGAAACTCAGCGGGTGCAGCAGCATCTATGGAGTGAAGGAAATAGGCAACGTTTCGGCACGAAACGTTGCCTATTTCCTTCGCTCCATAGATGCTACTGCACCCGCTGAGTTTCTCCAGCATTTTTGTCCACCTTAGGTTTAGGTCTAGATTGTGTATTGGCAAATGTATCGAGGTACAGTGAAAAACTTGGAGGGCTTATGCGGCTGTGGACCAAACGCCGGCGAATGGGAACTAGCCCAATATGCCAACCTCGTTAGCATGGACATGATGGGCTGAAAGGCCTATTTCCATGTCGTATCTCTAAACTAAACCAAACATTGTCATGGGTAAGGTTGGGAAGACAGATGGGGATCAGAGGAAGATAATGGAGAGGAGAATCCAGAGGAGCTTTGGAGTTCAAGAGTTGCGAATTTTAACATCTCCTCATGTGCCTTGATGATAATTCTAGTTGTGAATGATTGTGTGAAGCACCTTGGAATGCCTCAGTGTTAAATACTCCACAGAAGTGTTGCCACGCTTGTTGTTTCACTGAATATATGGTGTGCAATCTTCAATGAGCTGAAAGATGCCTAAACTGCTCAGAGAATCAAACCCCTCTCGACAGCAAATGGCTGCTTTAAAAAAGCCAGAGATATCACCCGTACTCACCTTTCAGGCTGAAGGGGAAAATCAGGAAGGAGACCACCTCCAGCAGAGAGGTGCAGCGGGTGGAGCTGCTGCCTCACAGCTTCAGAGACCTGGAGTCCATCCTGACCTCGGAAGCTGTTCATGTGGAGTTTGCACGTTCACCCTGTGACTGTGTGGGTTTCCTCCGGGTGCTTTGGTTTCCTCCCACATCTCAAAGGCGTGCGGGTTTGTGGGTTAATTGGCCCTCTGTAAAATGCCTTCCTAGTCTGCAGGGGGTGGATGAGGAAGTGGACTTGGTGGGCCGAAGGGCCTGTTTCCATGTGGTATCTTTCAATCAATGCAAAAATACATCCCAGAACATTGGTGGTGTGAGCAGCATTGAAAGAGAGAGGCAGTTGCTTTAGGACAATGCAATCAATATCCACTCTGGAAATGGAGCTAAAGAAGGGTCCCGACCCGAAACGTCACCCATTCCTTCTCTCCAGAGGTGCTGCCTGACCCGCTGAGTTACTACAGCTTTTTGTGCGAATCCCCACTCGGGAAAGATGCGTTACCTGCTCTGTTCCAAGACAATCTCACACCAATGTTTGTTCTTTTGAAGAGTTGAGTCACAGTAGTGAGCTCAGAATTTCGTTCACTTTAGATTAAACAAAGAACTTTTCAGTAGCCAAGCTCCGTGCAAACCCCCCAGCATTGAAAAGCACTCTGTATCGGCACATGTACATGCAGGTAATTGAGGGACACAAAGTCTTGGAGTAACTCAGTGGGACAGGCAGCATCTCTGGAGAGAAGGAATAAGTGACGTTTCGAGTCGAGATCCTTCTTCAGACTTTCAGGGGAGCGGGCGGGACAGAGATAGAATGTCGTCGGAGACAGTTAGACTGGTGGGAGAACAGAGAAGGGGAGGGGATGGAGAGAGAGGAAAAGCAAGGGTTACTTGAAGTTAGAGAAGTCAATGTTCATACCGCTGGGGTGTAAGGTACCCAAGCAAAATATGAGGTGCTGTTCCTCCAATTTGCGCTGGGCCTCACTCTGACAATGGAGGACAGAAAGGTCAGTGTGGGAATGGGAGGGGGAGCTAAAATGTTGTAATATAATATGGAGGTATGTGGGTTATGTGAAGGTAGATAAGTGATAGTCTTGGCATCATGTTCGGCATGGATATTATGGGCCGAAGGGCCTGTTCTTGTGCTGGACTGCTAGGTGTTGAAACCTTTCCATCTAGTTCTCATCATTTAGGCGCTGGTGAAAAGATTTTATTGGGATGCATCACAGCATGGTTTGGGAACAGCTCCATCCAAGACTGCAAGATTTGCCTCCAAGTCCCTCCAAGCCTTTCCTATCCATGTATCGGTCTCAGTGTCTTTTAAACGTTGCTATGGCATCTGCCTCTACATCTTTCTCTGACAGCGCGTCCTTTTGTGCACTATCCTCTGCATAAAGAAATTGTCCCGCAGGACTCCGTTAAATCTATCCCCTCACCTTAAAACCATACCCTTTAGTTCTGGACTCCCTGTGCCTGGGAAAAACCATGATTGAATGGTGGAGTAGACGACGGGCCGAATGAGAATTTGTGAGAAATGATACCTCATGCACAGAGCCATGCTGAACATTTCCTATCAGTCTTTCCCTTTTAAAATATAGGCAAATCCCTGTGTCTCAGAAGAACTTCCAATATCACTTCCACTTCTGATGTATGGCTCAGCCTGTAGTTCCCTGACTTGTCCTTCCTGCCCTTCTTGAATAAAGATACAACACCGGCTGCCCGCAAATCTTCCAGTACCTCACCAGTAACTATTAAAGATACAGATATCTCTGCAAGACAGTCAGAAAGCTTTCTCTTGCCTCCCATAACATCCTTGGAGATACTTGGTCAGGCCCCTGGGAAGTCACCCTTGATGTGTTTCAGGACGTCCCAGGCCCCTTCCTTTGTAAAGTTGGCATGCTCGATAATGTCACTGTTCCATCCCCAGACCTCAGTAACTTGCATGTCCTTATCCATGGTAAATACAGGGAAGATTTGGAATAGTCCGCGTAGACACACAGAGTCTCTTGTTCAGTTTAGTTTATTGTCACGTGTACCGAGGTACAGTGAAAAGCTCTTGTTGCATGCTACCTAGTCAGTGGAAAGATAATACATGATTACAATAGAACCATTTACAGTGTACAGATACATGATGAGGGAATCGAAGACAGACACCAAAAACTGGCGTAACTCAGGCAGCATCTCCGGAGAGAAGGAATGGGGTGCTCCAGAGATGCTGCCTGTCCCGCTGAGACATCATCGCATGTTGTGTCCATCTTCGATAGACACCAGCACCTGCAGTTCCTTCCGACACATGATAAGGGAATAAATAACGTTTAGTGCAAGGTAAAGCCAGTAAAGTCCGATCAAAGATAGTCATCAAAGAGGGAGATAGTAGTTGAGCACTGCTCCCTGGTTGGATCGGGCATGGCTCGATGGCAAAATGGTGCCAATACATGGTGCCTCTTCCATGGGATCTCAGTGGACTATTTCTGAAGACTTTGCTAATCGGGGATGGTGCTCAGGTCTGGTAATACTTTACTGGACTGGAAGTAAGAAAAGAATCTCACTGTGCGTTTGTACATGACAATAAAGTACCATTATCCATCGACCAACGTCAACTTGGGAACAAACAGCAAAAGGTCAACTTAAAGCCACGTATTTGAAATCTTGAAATATTTATAAAATGACAGATGCATAAATAGACCGTTCTATATATAAAAGAAGCAGCCAGGTGACAATCTATTTTGGATCTAATCGGCGCAAAGCAATAGAGGTAGGTGGTCGTTTTATATTCGAGGTGCCTTGAGGGAAATCCCATCAGGTACTACATCTCTACATTGAAGTGATGCCCAATATGTACAGAATATGGCATTTTAATTTAAATAAAACAAACAAATATGTATAGACACAAAAAGCAGGAGTAACTCAGCGGGACAGGTCTGAAGAAGGTTCTCAATCTGAAACGTCACCCATTCCTTCTCTCCAGAGTTACTCCAGCTTTTTGTGTCTATCTTCGGTTTAAACCAGCATCTGCCGTTCCTTTCTACACAAATAGGCATGAGGGGCAAGCTGACTAATATTCATTGGACAACGAACAGCCCATGAACTTGACTTGACTTGACAGTGTAAATAATTAAGAAGGAACTGCAGATGCTGGAAGAATCGAAGGTAGACAAAAATGCTGGAGAAACTCAGTGGGGGAGGCAGCATCTATGAAGCGAAGGAATAGGTGACGTTTCGGGTCGACTCGGCCCAAAACGTCACCCATTCCTTTGCTCCATAAGATGCTGCCTCACCCGCTGAGTTTCTCCAGCATTTTTGTCTAATGTAAATAATTGGTCGTTGAAAACAAATATCGTCCCAGAGGGAATAAATCTCCTTGGGATTCGATCCAACTGCAATGACGAGAAAAGTTATAGTCTTTAGTGGACTCCCGCCTATTTCTCCCGCACCCCCCACCTCACCACTACTTCCTTCCCCCACACACCCTACCTCACCCCATTACTTTCCACCCCAAACCCCTCCCCACTACTTTCCTCCCCCTGGTTTCGCAATACGATATTCAAACCTGTCTTACACCTGCTGTTCTTATCACTGGCCTTTGTTCCAACCATCTGCCTGTCACCCTCCCACCCCACCCTCCCCCCCTCGCCTGTGTTGATCTATCACCTGCCACACTTTGTCCTGCCCCTCCTCGCTCCCACCTTTCCTCTCCCCCACTACAATCAGTGTGAACAAGCAAAGATCCTACAGCGAGCAAGATAGTCCACTCGATGAAAAAGACGTAGTACGGTCATGGGCAGATTCATGGGTAATTTTCGGCCCCATTTCTGTAACCGGCTTCCGTCTCCGCACCAAAGATCCCGTAGGATACTAGTGTGGAGACGGAAGCCGGTTACGGAAACATCATCATAAAAATAAAAGTTATTTGGGAAAAATCTTCTTCTCACTTTCAGAATTTTAACACAAACTGTTCCCCGGCAACGTTGATTACACTGCGAGTCGGGTCGGGTCGGGTCGGGTCGGGTCGGGTTACGGAAATGGATGAAAAAAAGTCCCACGTTCCGTTCCGTTGCGTACTACACATCAGCCCATTGCATTTAGAAGGAGTGGTCTATCTTGCTCCGCTATAGGATCTTTGTGAAGAAGGCCCCAGACCTTTAACGTCATTATCTATGTTCTCCGGAGATGCTGCCTGACTTGCCGAGTTACTCCAGGATTTCAGGATTAATCCCTGTACCAAACAAGGCCGTCATGTGATGCACAGCAGGATAGAATAGAGGTATTATAAGAATCAGATTGCCAACTTTCTGAGAAGTTATTTTTAGTTTAGTTTAGTTAAGTTTAGAGATACAATGCAGAAACAGGCCCTTTGGCCCGCCGAGTCCACACCGACCAGCAATCCTTGTACACTAGCACTATCCTACACACCTAGGGACAATTTACAAGTTAACATTTTACCAACCCAATTAGCCTCTATGTCTTTGGAGTGTGGGAGGGAACCGGAGCACCTGGAGAAAACCCACACGGTCACAGGGAAAATTAACTAACTCCATACAGACAGACTTAAAAAGCTGGAGTAACTCAGCGGAACAGGCAGCATCTCTGGAGAGAAATAATGGGTGATGTTTCGGGTCAAGAACCTTCTTCAGACTGGTTAGGGATTAGGGAAACAAGAGATATAGACAATGACGTAGAGAGATAAAGAACAATAAATGAAAGATATGCTAAAGTAATGATGATAAGGAAACAGGCTGTTGTAAGCTGTTTGTAGGGTGAAAACAGGAAGCTAGTGTAACTTGGGTGGGGTAGGGATAGAGAGAGAGGGAATGCCGGGGCTACCTGAAGTGAGAGAAATCAATATTCATACCACTGGGCTGTAAGCTGCCCAAGCAAAATATGAGATGCTGTTCCTCCAATTTGCATTTAGCCTCACTGTGACAATGGAGGTGACCGAGGACAGAAAGATCAGTGTGGGAATGGGAAGGAGATGAAAATGTTTAGCAATCCTGCAGAGAGTGGTGAGGACAGCGGAGAAGATCACCAGATCACCCCAACCAGCAATCCAGGACCTATACCCTTCTCGCTGTCGCAAGAGAGCAAGCAATATCATCAAAGACACCACCCACCCAGCACACAAACTGTTCACCCTCCTACCTTCCGGTAAGCGCTACCGCAGCATACGGAGCAAAACCACCAGATTCAAAAACAGCTTCTTCCCTCAGGCCATTAGACTACTCAACACACTTAAGAAAATTCCATGAACAGTACCCAAACAAAGACAACAAACTGTGAAAATAACTTTGGCTCAATGTCTCCAGTACGAAATTTGCACTTTTTCTATATTGCACCTTTCATTGTCGCACCCTTTTTAAAATACCTCAAAGTTTTTGCTACATTTTGGCATACTGTGCATATTTAATATTTTAAATAATGTATGTCTATTGTCTATTATTATTGGTATGTTGTCTGTCTGTGTTTTTAATATTACTTGCACATTTGGAGTATGGGGAAACGTAATTTCGATCCTCTGTGTAACTACTGTTGCATAATTGAATTGACAATAAAGTTTACTTTGACTTTGACTTTGAACTGGGAGATCAGGTTGGTTCAGCAGGGCTATTCTGCAAAACGATCGCCCAGTCTACGTTTGGTCTCGCCGATGTATGAGTCCACATCTTGAACTACAGATACAGTAGATGAGGTTGGAGGAGGTGCAAGTTAACCTCTGCCTAACCTGAAAAGACTGTTGGGGTCCCTGGACAGAGTCGAGGGAGGGTGTATTGGGACATGGGAAGGTACCTGGGGAGGGGGTAGTTTGGGTGGGAAGGGATAAGTTAACCAGGGAGTTGTGGAGAGAACGGTCTCTGTGCCGGGTGGAAAGAGGTGGAGATGGGAAAATTCAATTTCATTCCATTTCAAGCAGAGTGCAGGCCACCAAATTCAAATTCATTTAATTCCATTTCAAGCAGAGTGCAGGCTACCAATTCATTTCATTAAATGGCATAGACTCACAGTTCTGGACTCAACTCTCACTAACAGTTTTCCAGAATGAAGGACTCACGTCCAGCCTCCGGGGCTTTATACTCGTGGCCCCCCGGAAGTGGCGTTACGTTTATCATGGTAATTGACAGGCGAGAGGACCAATCAGCTGATCTCAAGAATATTTAAACATTCATAACTTTTTTATTTTTCATCGATCGGAAATATCCTCTGGGCTGCCTCAGCGGAGGAGGATTGTGAATAAGATGGCCAAAAATCATAGCGATATATGGTAGCGTTGTTTCTAAAATCAATATAGTGCAGACAGGAAGTGATCAAGATGAGACTTTTAGTTATATAGATATTCTTCCTCAAATTTGGAGACCAAAACTGCACACAATACTCCAGGTGTGGTCTCACTAGGGCCCTATAAAACTGCAGAAGAACCTCTTTGCTCATATACTCTTGTTATGAAGGCCAACATGGCATTCACTTCCTTCACTGCCTGCTGTACCTGCATGCTTACTTTCATTGACTGATGAACAAGGACATCCAGATCCCGTTGTACTTCCCCTTTTCCCAACTTGACACCATTGAGATAATAATCTGCCTTCCTATTTTTGCTACCAAAGTGGATAACCTCATATTTATCCAAATTAAACTGCATCCTGTCCAAGTCACCCTGCATTCTCATAGCATCCTCCTCACAGTTCACACTGCCACCCAGCTTCGTGTCATCTGCAAATATGCTAATGTTACTTTGAATCCATTCATCTAAATAATTGATGTATATTGTAAATAGTAGTGGTGCCAGCACCGAGCCTTGCGGTACCCCACGAGTCACTGCCTGCCATTCTGAAATGTTAATCCCTACTCTTTGTTTCCTGCCTGCCTACCAATTTTCTATCCATGTCAGCACTCTACTACCAATACCGTGTGCCCTACTTTTGCCCACTAATCTCCTATGTGGGACCTTATCAAATGCTTTTTGAGAGTCCAGGTACACTGCATCCACTGGCTCTCCCTGGTCCATTTTCCTAGTTACATCTTCAAAAAGTTCCAGAAGATTAGTCAAGCATGATTTCCCCTTTGTAAATGTGTTATATCGGGACTTTCAGAAGGCTTTCAGAAGGCTTTCGACAAGGTCCCACATAAGAGATCAGTATACAAACTTAAAGCACACGGTATTGGGGGTTCAGTATTGATGTGGATAGAGAAATGGCTGGCAGACAGGAAGCAAAGAGTAGGAGTAAACGGGTCCTTTTCACAATGGCAGGCAGTGACTAGTGGAGTACCGCAAGTCTCAGTGCTGGAACCCCAGCTATTTACAATATATATTAATGATTTGGATGAGGGAATTGAATGCAACATCTCCAAGTTTGCGGATGACACGAAGCTGGGGAGCAGTGTTAGCTGTGAGGAGGATGCTAGGAGGCTGCAAGGTGACTTGGATAGGCTGGGTGAGTGGGCAAATGCATGGCAGATGCAGTATAATGTGGATAAATGTGAGGTTATCCACTTCGGTGGCAAAAACAGGAAAGTAGACTATTATCTAAATGGTGGCCGATTAGGAAAGGGAGAGATGCAACGAGACCTGGGTATCATGGTACACCAGTCATTGAAAGTAGGCATGCAGGTGCAGCAGGCAGTGAAGAAAGCGAATGGTATGTTAGCATTCATAGCAAAAGGATTTGAGTATAGGAGCAGGGAGGTTCTACTGCAGTAGTACAGGGTCTTGGTGAGACCACACCTGGAGTATTGCGTACAGTTTTGGTCTCCTAATCTGAGGAAAGACATTCTTGCCATAGAGGGAGTACAGAGAAGGTTCACCAGACTGATTCCTGGGATGTCAGGACTTTCGTATGAATAAAGACTGGATACACTCGGCTTGTACTCGCTAGAATTTAGGAGATTGAGGGGGGATCTTATAGAAACTTACAAAATTCTTAAGGGGTTGGACAGGCTAGATGCAGGAAGATTGTTCCTGATGTTGGGGAAGTCCAGAACAAGGGGTCACAGCTTAAGGATAAGGGGGAAATCTTTTAGGACCGAGATGAGGAAAACATTTTTCACACAGAGAGTGGTGAATCTCTGGAATTCTCTGCCACAGAAGGTAGTTGAGGCCAGTTCATTGGCTATATTTAAGAGGGAAGTAGATGTGGCCCTTGTGGCTAAGGAGATCAAGGGGTATGGAGAGAAGGCAGGTACAGGATACTGAGTTGGATGATCAGCCATGATCATATTGAATGGCGGTGCAGGCTCGAAGGGTCGATGGCCTACTCCTGCATCTATTTTCTATGTTTCTCTGTTTCTAAATCCATGCTGACTCGGACTGATCCTGTTACTGCTATCCAAATGTTCGGCATTCACATCTTTTATAATTGACTCCAGCATCTTCCCCACCAACGATGTCAGGCTAACTGGTCTATAATTCCCTGTTTTCTCTCTGCCGCCTGTCTTAAAAGGTGGGATAACATTAGCTACCCTCCAATCCACAGGAACTGATCCTGAAATTATAGAACATTGGGAAATTATCACCAATGCGTCCACAATTTCTAGAGGCACTTCCTTAAGTACCCTGGGATGCAGACCATCAGGCCCTGGGGATTTATCAGCCTTCAGTCCCATCGGTCTACCCAACACCATTTCCTGCCTAATGTGGATTTCCTTCCGTTCCTCTGTCACCCCAGATCCTCTGGCCACTAGTACATCAGGAAGATTGTTTGTGTCCTCCTTAATGATCCAAAGTACCTGTTCAGCTCATCTGCCATTTCCTTGTTCCCCATAATAAATTCACCTTTTTAGGTCTTCAAGGATCCAACTTTGGTCTTAACTAATTTTTCCTCTTCACATACCTAAAGAAGCTTTTACAATCCTGCTTTATATTCTTGGCTAGCTTACCTTGGTACATCATCTTTTCTCCCTGTATTGTCTTTTTAGTTATCTTCTGTTGTTCTTTAAACATTACCCAATCCTCCTGCTTCCCGCTCATCTGTGCTATGTTGTACTTCTTCTCTTTAGTTTTAATACTGTCCCTGACGTCCCTTGTCAGCCAAGGTCGCCCCTTACTCCCCTTGGAATCTCTCTTCCTCTTTGGAATTAACTGGAATTATTCCCAGAAATAACTGATCCTGTCATCCATGTTAGGGTATCTTTCAGTCCCTTTCATTCAACTGCATCACTGACACTTCCGATCTATCCTTCTCCCTCTCCAATTATAGATTAAACTTGACCATATTATGGTCACTACCTCCTAATGGCTCATTAACCTCAAGTTCCTTTATCAAATCCGGTTCATTACATAACACTAAATCCAGAATTGCCTTCTCCGTGGTTGGCTCCAATACAAGCTGCTCTAAGAATCCATCACAGAGGCACTACACAAACTCCCTTTCTTGGGGTCCAGTACCAACCTGATTTTCCCAGTCTACCTGCATGTTGACATCTCCCATAACAACCATACCATTACCTTTACTACATGCCAATTTTACTTCGGAGTCACGTGAGTGATTGCGTGAAGAACCCGTTCAGCACGCATGCGCGACATTACGTTCAGCAGAGCAACAGCGGCACAGCGGGAGTCAGGTGCTCCCGCTATGGAGGTGAAAGAACGGACCGTCAGGTAAGCTGACGTCAGGTTTTTCTTTCACAGGGAGCCTTCTGCTTTCAGGCAGAGAAGAAAGGCTCTAGAACAAACCTGTCCCCGCTCGACTCCGCCGAGGAGCGTTCCATCTGGGGGGCAACATCAAGGTGGCAAGATCACTTACCCTGCGCTCCGCTATCCCGACACCGTGCCGAGCCCAGCCCGCTAGCACCTGAGCAGCGGGCTGGAAGTACCGCCACGGAAGAGGCGTCCGGCCGGTGGCTCCGACTTATCGGACGGGGACGTCTCTCCACCCGCACGGGGGGAAAGACAGCCGCCTGAACGGACCTGCCCCCCCGCTCGAATCCATGGAGGAGCGTTCCATCTCGCGGGGGCAGCAACAAGGCGGTAGGACCGCTTACCGGGCGATCCGCTATTCCCTGACACCGCGCCGAGCCCATCCCCGCTAGCGCCTGAGCAGCGGGCTGGAAGTGAAGCCATGGAAGAGGCGTCTGGCCGGTGGCTCCGACTTGTCGGACAGGGACATCTCTCCACCCAGGCGGGGGAGAGACAGCCGCCTGAGCCGCATGGAGTGGCTCTTGGAGCAGGAGCTCCAGCGAGGTGCACCCCAGGAGGGGCGCTCTCACAGAGGGGGGTCAGGCACTCCCTCCACAGTGCCTTGTGCACTGTCCATTGCTTCCTCCTTTCCAGAGGATAGCTTTGGTGACCAGGACTGGGCTGGTCAAGAAGAGGGGACGATGGCTGAAGATCTCGGGAGTATGCAAGGGGTGCAGGAACAGGAAGAGCTGCTAGGTGTGGTGGACAGCTACGTGGAAACCCCATGTACAGGAGGCGTTAAAAGCCTGACGTCAGCCATCACATCGTTTCTCCTCGTTCCGTGGACAAATACGGAGATGACCACAACCTTCGTAAACAAGTCATAAGAGCTACCATAAATCGTACATTTGCGGGGTTGTGCATACCCCAGCCACTGAGCCAGACCCACTGCTCTTTGGCAAAAAACCTCACAAAGCATATGAAGGACATGAAAGAGGTTTTACAAAACTTTCGGCTCATGAGGGCAGGGCCGGGACGAGCAAACCAAAAACAGTAATTCCTACGCAGCAGCACCCCATCGCGTCCATCAGTCAACGTCTATCATATCGGAAGCTCGGGGTCCGCATTCTATCACCGAAAGTCTTCTTTAGACCAGGGCCCAGAGCGGGACCCCATGGAAAATGTGCCACCCCCCAACGTCACCGCCACGTCAGACGACGTGCAACACTCGTTGGACCGGCAGGAAACAGAAGAATACCCATAACCATGGAGGTAGGTGGGTCTGGTTCCTACCAGTATATAGAGTAATACTAACACATGGGAGTCTATCACGAGTGATCAGTATATACTCAATGGCATTAGTGAATACAAATACAGTTCATACTAGAAAAATTGCCACCAGGTCAACATTCACCCCAGAGGGTATTTTTCCCCTCTCCGTTAAAGAAACGAGAGGGACAAGCTGAACTGGTGAGAATAATTACAAAGGGTATCATGGGAAAACCTGAACCCTTGCAATTCGTATCAAATATATTCACTAAACCCAAAAAAGATGGTGGATGTCGCATCATCATTGACTTAACTTCACTAAATATGTTTGTTAAGTACATACATTTCAAAATGGAACCGGTTGTTACTTGCAAACAACTAAATTCCAAAGGATACTTCATCTTAAAGATGTTTACTATTTAGTACCATTCACAAGGATCATCGCAGATTTACCTGGATGGGGCAGCTATAGCAGTTTAAAGCGTTACCCAATGGGTTCACATCAGCCCAAGAGTGTCACCAAGACACTAAAACCAGCTCTGGCAATATTCAGAAGACAAAAACATATTGTCATGGCATATCTTGATGATATCCTAAATGGTAGGCAAGACCATGAAATTGACTATGTTAGCTATTCAGCTACCAAACAGTTATTCAAAACCCTGGGGTTGTCTTACATCCAGATAAATCTAAGTTGAAGCCATCCATTATCATGGACTGCTTGGGCTTCACAATTAATTCAGTCTACATGACTGTAACATTGCCAAGAGACAACATAGTTGAATTGGCACAATCATGCAACAATTTAATGGTCAACAAACTACCAACTACTCGACAAGTAACAGAGTAATTGGGAAAATGGTAGCAGCATTTCCAGTTACATAATTCGGACCTTTATACCAAAAACGACATACAGGTCATTATGATCGTTTCATGAAGTTACCCACTGAAGTAATATCAGAACTACAGTGGTGGGCAAAAAACGTTTGACATAGTTTTCAGCCTATTATCATCACTAACCCTATGTCAGTTATCCAAACAGATGACAGTGCTCAAGGCTGGGGAGCAACTAACTCTATATCTAGCACAAGTAGTAGATGGACTAACCCAGAATCATCGTTACCACTTACACTGGGCATTAATTATCTAGACATGTTGGGTGACTTTTATGGTTTAAAAGCATATGCATAAATATGCATCACTTGCATGTACGGTTACAAATAGATAATACAGGTGCACAACCTTTTATCCGAAGATCCAAATAACGAAAACCTCCGAATAGCCACATTTTTTCAGTCCTTGAAGAAAGGTCCTTGAAAACGTTCACCGAGGGCGGTCCGCAGAGGTGACAGCGGAACCTCCGGTCGGTCCTCGAAGAAAGGGGAACTAAATCCCCATTCATAAAAGAGAAGGTGAGGGTATATTGCGCGGGAGGGTTAATAATTGACAATCTGCTGCTGCCTGCCCGCTGAGTTAAAAAGTTCCCACGGTAGACTCACGATACACAGTGTATCGTGAGTCTTGCGTGGGAACTTTTTAACTCAGCGGGCAGCAGCAAATTGTCGCTCCCTTCAGTTTCACCCCACCTACACCCCTCTGCTTCCCGGCCATGTGTGTGACCCCTTCCCTCCCCTCTCCAGCTCCCCGCGCATTGCACCGGCGCGGGGGCTTTGCACTGTCTTCACGTTGTAGCCAGTGCCAGTCACCGGAGACGTCAGGACCAACGGGACACCGACCCCCAGGCCCACTGCAAGCACGGAGAACCCAGAGACCCACAGCCAGCAGCAGCCCAGCCCCGTTCCAATTCCAGAGGAACACGCTCTCCGCTGTCCCCGTAGGGACAGAAGCTGATGGCTCAGGCTGTGACGTCTCCGGCCACCCCACTGTACAGGAGCTGAGACTGAGAACTGTGGGGTTGTTTGCAGTTGCAGAGGGAGGGGGCAAGGGCGGTACAGTTCCCAGTCTCAGCTCCATTCCAGGGGGGTGACCGGAGACATCAGGACCAACGGGACACCGACTGCAAGCACGGAGATCCCATAGACTCACAGCCAGCAGCAACTCTAGCCCAGCCCCGCTCCAACTCCAGAGGAACCCGGGTTGCGGATGAGGGGGCGCAGCTCGGGCTGTGGGCGAACTGCTACTTGTCACTGTAGCGGCGCATCGGGGAGCGGGTTCCTGTTGGTCCTGACGTCTCCGGCCGTCCTCCTGGACAGGAGCTGAGAGACGTCAGTCTGTGAGTCTATGGGATCTCCGTGCTTGCAGTCGGTGTCCCGTTGGTCCTGACGTCTCCGGTCACCCCCCTGGAATGGAGCTGAGACTGGGAACTGTACCGCCCTTGCCCCCTCCCTCTGCAACTGCAAACAACCGACCCCCGACCCCCAGGCCCACTGCAAGCACGGAGATCCCAGAGACTCACAGCCAGCAACAACTCTAGCCCAGCCCCGCTCCAACTCCAGAGGAACCCGGGTTGCGGATGAGGGGGCGCAGCTCGGGCTGTGGGCGAACTGCCACTTGTCGCCGTAGCGGCCCATCGGGGAGCGGATTCCTCTGGAGTTGGAGGGACAGGGAGACACAGCGGCTTTTGAGATTGGTGGGCAATCACTTCCAAAGTTCTGCCCACACAGTCAGTACACCTCTCCTACACTTGTCTCCCGCACTAAGATCATCTCGCAGAGAAGGATCCCAGCCTAACCCTCCCTATTCTCTCCTATTCTGCAAGAAAAAACTACATTGAAGACTCAAACTCGCGATCGAGTAACTGCCGGGATCGAGGCGCAAACTCGCGACCTTGCGGATACGAGCCGAGCACTCTGCCACTGAGCCAGCCATTAAAATCTACGCTAAAAATCTTCCATTCCGAAAGCCGAAAAATTCTGAATTACGAAAAGTGTCTGGTCCCAAGGCTTTCGGGTAAAAGGTTGTGCACCTGTACTACGGTGGTGGCCTACATTAACCATATGGGCGGCATAAAATCGGTATCATGTGACAAGTTGGTCAACACAATTTGGCAATGGTGTGTCCGAAAACATATTTGGCTATCAGTAACTTACCTGCCAGGTAAGCTAAATACAGTGGCAGACACCAGGTCACGTAAATTTAATGACAACATCGAATGGATGTTAAAAACCCCCCAAATTTTTTTTTCTCAAAAGTTATCAAGCAATATGGCACGCCAGATATCGATTTACTTGCATCAAGGCTAAATCACCTGGTACCTATGTATGTCGCTTGGGAACTAGACCCTGAGGCAGCAGCGGTAGATGCGTTCGCGCTGGATTGGGGAAATTCTTCTTTTATGCATTTCCTCCTTTCTGCCTCATCAGTCGGGGACTACGCACAGTACAAATGGACTCTGCTTCAGGTATTTTGATATTACCCGACTGGCCTACACAGCCATGGTTCCCAATATTCCATGACATGGTTGTTGAAACTCCGATGGTATTCCCCAGTGACCCAGAGTTATTAACACCCAGTGTCGGGCACAAGCCACCCGTGCCATGATAAAATCAAACTCCTGGGTTGCAGATTCTGCACAAACCACTTCTGGGACTGGGATTATCATAACAAACCGTCGACACCATGTCAGCATCCCTCCGAACATCCATTAAAAAACAGCATCCAGCATCAAAAAATGGGAGAAGTACTGCTTGGATACAGGGACCACCTACTCAACCGCTATAGTTACCAACGTACTGGAATTCCTGGCGAACCTTCACCACGATGAAGGATGCAGCTACAGAGCCACCAACACAGCTAGAATTGCCCTGCCCGTCTATTTAAAACCAGCTCCAGGACAACAGGCCATGGGGTCCCACCCGCTGGTGGTCAAACTAATGAAGGGTATTTACAACTCTAACCCCCTAGACCAAGGTACACCCATATATGTGATGTCAGTGTGGTCCTGACATACCTCAGGGGATGGCCACCAGCCAGATCCCTCAACCTGGAACAATCTATGCTCAAAACACTCATGTTGATGGCACTTGTATCTGCACAGAGGATCCAGTCACTACACCTATTGCGACTGGACACCATGCTCACAGCTCCAGACCAGATCTCTGTCGTTATCCAGGGAATGATCAAACAGAGCAGACCAGGAACACCTAATCCAGTCATGGAATTCCGGGCTTATCCGCCAGAAACACGGTAATGTGCCATGACCCTACTATCCTACATAGACACAACCAAAATATTCGAGGGAGATGAAAAGCCTTGTGGGTTAGTCATAAAAAACCTTATGGTCGGGTGACGAGCCATTTCGAGATGGCTCAAGCAGGTGCTAAAAGCTGCTGGGATAAAAACTAACATGTACAAATTTCATTCCACCAGGGCAGCATCCACGTCGACGGCTAAAAGAATGGACGTGCCTATAGACCACATCCTGGCTACAGCAGGATGGTGGGGGGAAAGACCGTTCAGAAATTTTATAATAAACCGTTGGCAAAACCTGTTTTATTTGCAGGAAAGATTTTACAGACTGCTAATATTTAATTTAAGCCCAGGGAGCAATTTAATTTCATTGTTATTATTGTTAAAAAATACCATTGTGTTTTTCTACAAACAGATTCATTGATTGATTATGATAAAACACTTCCTCCCTCAAAGACTTCGGCAGTGATGTAGTAATAACTGTTACACGCTTTGAAATCACAGAGCTTTGAAATCTTCACGGAATCACTCACGTGACTCCGAAGTAAAATAGTAAGATTAAACGAGAACTTACCAGTTTGAAGTTTGATCTGTATTTTATGAGGAGTTACGATGAAGGATTACGTGCCCTCCGCTCCCACCCTCAATAATATGGGTCAAATTCATAAACTGATGTCTCCTTATCTTTACCTTGTTTACTTCAATAACTGTGTCTATCTGTGATTCCACACCGTTGCTTTGAAGTATGCCGCGCATGCGTGCTGAGGCGGGCTCTTCACGTAATCCCTCATTTTAACTCCTCATAAAATACAGATCAAACTTCAAACTGGTAAGTTCTCGTTTAATCTTACTATTTTAACTCCTGATTCAAATTGCGCCCTATGTCCGTCCAGGCTATTGTTTGGGGCCCATTAGGGTCTTTTTACCCTTACAATTCCTTAGTTCTATCCATAATGACTCCACATCTCTTGTTTCAATGTCACCCCTTGTAAGGGACTGCATTTCATTCCTCACCAACAGAGCTACCCCACCCCCTCTGCCCACCTGCCTGTCTTTTCGATAGGATGTTGTATACCCTTGAATATTCAGTTCCCAGCCCTGGCCCTCTGGCAGCCATGTGTCTGTAATTCCCACAATATCATACTTGCCAATTTCAAACTGAGCCTCAAGCTCGTCCACTTTATTTCTTATAGTTTGCGCATTCATATATCAACACTTTGACCTCGGTATTCACCTCCCCTCTCGCACCGCTCACAGTTGACCCTGACCTTACTCTCTTATCCCTTCTCGAAGGATTTCCTTCCATTTAATTCGGGAGTCTTTTGTAACTTTTCAAAGAACATGATGTGGCATCAGGCACACGACCCACGTTGGTCTGCCAGTGAAACTTCATCTGGCTCCTGCCACAACAAAACATACATCCCATTTTCACACTGTTGGCCTAGTTTCCTACATCTGTTGATAGCAGGAATGCGTAACCTTATCCCACTAATAACCTGCCCCGTTCCAACCTGCCTGCCTTGTCGTGTGAGAAAGATGCTTCATCACTTTCCCATTTGATGGATGGATCCAAGTCTCAGTCTGAAGAAGGGTCTCGACCCGAAACATCACCCAGTCCTACGCTCCCGAGATGCTGCCTGTCCCGCTGAGTTACTCCAGCTTTTTGTGTCTATCTTCATTTGAAGATATTTGGGAAGCTTTGACTGGTGAAGCTAAGTTTTCTGCCATCCTGACGTTTCAGCGGAGAATCCCAGCGCTCATTCTGCTGATTGAGCGGCACGGTGGCGCGGCAGGTAGTGCTACTGCCCTGCAGCGTCAGAGACCCGGGTTCAATCGTGAGCTCAGGAGTTGTCTGTGTGGAGTTTGCACGTGCACCCTCCTCCGGGTGCTCCGGTTTCCTCTCACATCCCAAAGATGTACAGGTTTGTAGGTGGGTTGCCCCTAGCAGGTAGGGAGTGGGTGTCAAAGTGGGGTAACATAGAACTGGTGTGAACAGGTGATCAGCGGTCAGCATGGACTCTGTGGGCCGAAGGGTTTGTTTCATTGCTTTATCTTTTAATCAATCAATTAACTGAAGGTTTGCCCCACTGGAGTCTGTGTGTCCGCCCCTTGTTCTTGTCTATGATCTTTACCGCCAGAGATACCATGGAAACCTGGTTTACACGGAAATAACTTCTTACAGCAACCTAGCAGCAGTAACCACAGGTAGACAAAAATGCTGGAGAAACTCAGTGGGTGCATTTTAAGTATTTATCCAATTTCTTGTTGAAATTTACCGCTGAATGTACTTGAGCCTTGTACAGTATTGTTCCCAATTACCTAAAGCCGTCTCTGTGGAGCCATCGGTCTGCGTGGTTCACTGTGTGGAGTGGGTCGGGACCGACAAGGTTCTGTGTGTGTGGCCACAGCCAGGAATACACGGTGGTGCAGCGGTACAGTTGCTGCATTACAGCGCTTGCAGCACCGGAGTTCCAGGTTCGATCCTGACTACAGGTGCTGTCTGTACAGAGTTTGTACGTTCTCCCCGTGACCGCGTGGGTTTTCTCCGAGATACGGTTTCCTCCCGCACTCAAAGACTGAGTGCGGGAGGAAACCGTTAATTCGCCTGGTTAAAGTATAAATTGTCCCTAGTGTGTGTGGGGTAGTGTTAATGTGCAGGGATCGCTGGTCGGTGTGGACTCGAAGGGCCGAAGGGCCTGCTTCAACGCTGTATCTCTAAACTATACTAAACTGAACTAAACTGCATTGTGCCATGGGGGGGGGGGGGGGGTCGAGTGTGGAACTGGTGTGGTTTTAAAGAACATTTGCAGTCAGGTCTGAAGAAGGGTCTCGATCCAAAACGTCACCCATTCCTTCTCTCCAGATATGCTGCCTGTCCCGCTGAGTTACTCCAGCATGTTGTGTCTATCTGGGTTCCATATGATCAGGTTTACCGACATTGCCGCTGGCATGGCCTCCACGCTTCCCGCTGTGGTGAACGGCAGTGCCAAGTGCGGGTCCAGTTAGCTTCATTGCCAATATGTAGCGGGAGCAGGACAATGACATGGTGACTTGCTGAAGCGTACACACACACACACACGTTTCAAAGAACCAAAGGATAAGGTGTGGGAGAAGCAGCATCACCTGAGGACGGACTGCTCAGCATTATAGAGGGGGAGGTGAGATGGGAACAGGTGCAGAGTCAGGAGAGGGCAGAAGGGACAGGGACTGGGTGGGGGGGTAAGAGGGGAGGGAGAGGGTTAGGGGAGATTGTGGTTCTGGTAGGTTGGGGTCGGTGGCGTGATCGGTAGCAGGAGGCAACAGATCGGGGATGAAGCTGAGAGGGGAAAGATTCAACAGGGACCTGACGGGCGAGGACTTTATTCCTTGTAGTACCAGAGGCTGAGGAGTGTAAAACATCATGAGGGATATAGACAAATAGGGGAATCAAGGACCAGAGGACATAGGTGGAAGATGAGAGGGGAAAAGGTTTAATAGGAACCTGAGGGGCAACATTTTCACACAGAGGGTGGTAGGTGCCAGAGGAGGTAGTTGAGGCAGGGACTACAACACCATTTAAAATATATTTGGACAGGTATATGGATATGAAAGGTTTAGGGGAATATGGGCCAAACACAGAGAGGTGGGACTGGCATCGATGGAGCATTTTTGGCTAGAATGGGCATGTTGGGCCGAAGGGCCTGTTTCCGTGCTGTATGGGTCTGTGACGATAATATTCTGGAGTGATTCAAGAGTCCAGAGTGGTTATGTGTCATATGCACAGGTCGGCCACTGATTTTACGGCAACTGAAAGCTGGAAAAGATGCGGAGAAGATTTACGAGGATGTTGCCAGGACTAGAGGGTGTGAGCTATAGGGAGAGGTTGAGTAGGCTGGGTCTCTATTCCTTGGAGCGCAGGAGGATGAGGGGTGATCGCAGAGAGGTGTATAAAATCATGAGAGGAATAGATCAGACAGATGCACAGAGTCTCTTGCCCAGAGTAGGGGAATCGAGGACCAGAGGACATAGGTTCAAGGTGAAGGGGAAAAGATTTAATAGGAACCCGAGGGGTAACTTTTTCGCACAAAGGGTGGTGGGTGTATGGAACGAGCTGCCAGAGGAGGTAGTTGAGGCTGGGACTATACCAACATTTAAGAAACAGTTAGACAGGTACATGGATAGGACAGGTTTGGAGGGATATGGACCAAATGCAGGCAGGTGGGACTAGTGTAGCTGGGACATGTTGGTCGGTGTGGGCCAGTTGGGCCTAAGGGCTTAATGACTCCATGATGGTCGAGTACCTCTGATGATCCGGGCAAAATTACAGTCTTTTGGGATGCGTGCCTACTTTCTTTGTTAATTGTTAATTCTTTATTTGAAGTTTCTAGCAGTCCATGGTGCTTTCAAAACATGGGAAGAGGATAATTCAGCGGGTTCAGCAGCATCTATGGAGCGAAGTAAATAGGCATTGTTTGGTCCCGAAACGTTGCCTATTTCCTTCGCTCCATAGATGCTGCTGCACCCACTGAGTTTCTCCAGCTTTTTTGTGTACCTTCGATGTACATCTGCAGTTCCTTCTTAAACAGGAAGAGGATAATTAGTGGGAAAGGGTCATATTGTTGAATTATTAGTCCGTGACCTCTGTAGGTCTGGCAAAATGGATAATCGGCAAGGGTCTGGAACCAAGAGTACTGGAAAATCGGTGGTGGACCATACCTGTAAAGGAACATTGAGATACTTGCAGCAGCATAACATACCTGTAAACGCAATAACACACAGGTAAATGTACAGTAATTAATAGTCATCAATTTTAAAAAACTAATACTCGATAACCATTACAGACTATTCATTTATTACAGTATTGATTATTGCAAACAAGCAAAAATAGTACAATTGTCAGAGGATTGCAAGTCCTAATAGTTTTTTTTTTAGATACAGCGCGGAAAAAAGGCCCTTTGGCCCACCGAGTCCGCATCAATAGACAATAGACAATAGACAATAGGTGCAGGAGTAGGCCATTCGGCCCTTCGAGCCAGCACCGCCATTCAATGTGATCATGGCTGATCATCCCCAATCAGTATGCCGCTCCTGCCTTCTCCCCTTATCCCGACTCTGCTTTCATTAAGAGATCTATTTAACTCTCTCTTGAAAGCATCCAGAGAATTGGCCTCCACTGCCTTCTGAGGCAGAAAATTCCACAGATGCACAACTCTCTGAGTGAATAAGTTTATCCTCGTCTCCATTCTAAACGCCTCCTCCTAATTCTTAGACTGTGGCCCTTGGTTCTGGACTCTCCCAACATCAGGAACATGTTTCCTGCCTCTAGCGTGTCCAAGCCCTTAACAATCTTATATGTTTCAATAAGATATCCTCTCATCCTTCGGAACTCCAGAGTGTACAAGCCCAGCCGCTCCATTCTCTCTGCATATGACAGTCCCACCATCCTGGGAATTAACCTTGTAAACCTACGCTGCACTCCCTCAATAGCAAGAATGTCCTTCCTCTAATTTGGAGACCAAAATGCACACAATACTCCAGGTGTGGTCTCACCAGGGCCCTGTACAACTGCAGAAGGACCTCTTTGCTCCTTTACTAAACTACTCTTGTTATGAAGGCCATCATGCCATTAGCTTTCTTCACTGCCTGCTGTACCTGCATGCTTATTTTCAGTTACTGATGAACAAGAACCCCCAGATCTCGTTGTATTTCCCCTTTTCCCAACTTGACACCATTCCGATAATGATCTGCCTTCCTGTTTTTGGCACCAAAGTGGATAACCCCACATTTATCCACATTAAACTGCATCAGCCATGCATCTGCCCACTCCCCCCACCTCTCCAAGTCACCCTGCATCCTCATAGCATCCTCTTCACAGTTCACACTGCCACCCAGCTTTGTGTCTTCTACAAATTTCCTAATGTTACTTTTAATCCCTTCATC
The DNA here is from genome assembly GCF_028641065.1 of Leucoraja erinaceus. NCBI lineage: Eukaryota > Metazoa > Chordata > Chondrichthyes > Rajiformes > Rajidae > Leucoraja > Leucoraja erinaceus. Next base: position 13,718,631 of record NC_073412.1, on the reverse strand, counting down.
TAAATCATTGATGTATATTGTAAATAGCTGCGGTCCCAGCACCGAGCCTTGCGGTACCCATATCGGCACTGCCTGTCATTCTGAAAGGGACCCGTATCGACCTGCGTTCCCCGCACATTAACACTATCCTACACACACTGGGGACAATTAGCTATGAATCCAAGACAATTAACCAACAAACCTGCACGTCTTTGGAGTGTGGGAGGAAACCGAGGTTCTCGGAATATACACAAGCAGGTCACGGGGAGAACATACAAACTCTATACAGACAGCACCCGTAGTCAGGATCGAACCCGGGTCTCCGGCGCTGTAAGTGCTGTAAGGCAGCAACTCTACCGCTGCGCCACCGTGCCGCCCTAATAGTATAATGTGACCAGATACAGATGTCCAGCAAAGATACAAAGTCCCAGGAAGGAAAATGGAGAGAGGGGAGGGAGAGGGGCAGGGGGTGGTGATGGGCTTTGGACGGGCATGGAGAGTGGGTGGGGGGGAAGGGGGAGAGGTAAGGTCACGAGATAAGCAGGAGATGAATCTGAGAGAGAGCACAAATGGCCACGAGTGACAAAAATATTTTAAACGGCAGAAAATAAAACATTTATTCTTTAATTATAAAATACTATTTTCAAATAAATCCACTTTGGTTTCAACACGGCCTGTTGCAGGAGGAATCCTTGCAGGGACACTGTGTGGAAGTGTTTCAAACCAGACAGCTTTGCCTTTAGGAAGGTGAGCCCCGTGGTTTTCTTCTCCCCGTCTTCAACTCAGCTGGTGCTGGTGGTCCAATGGTCTAATCTAGTACATGTGGAGGTGGCGGATGGCTATTGCTGCCTTGAGGCGGACACATCTCACGGGGTCTGAGAGCAGGGTGCAGATCTCTTTGCAAACGGAATCCGCGGAAAGCTGCGTGGCAAACTCGTCCACCCCATCGTGCATCAGCAGCCCGATCAGAGTGACCGCGTTCTGTCTGATCTCCGCCTGGGGGTTGGTGAAGAAGGCAGCACAGTTCATGATGTAGGAGGGCACCCTGTCGGGCAAGTCTTCACTGATGTGTTGGGACACTTTGCTCAAGTAGGCTTCATAGTCCAGCGCGGAGTCCTCCGACGTCACCTCCTGGAACACGCTGCCCAGGCTGTCCGAACCAACAATGGGACCCATCAGCTTCAGCACTGACCTGCACACTTTGGTCACCTCCATGCTCTCATCGTTGAGATGCAGGAGCAAGTTGATCAGGGTGACGTGGAGATGTTCGGCCAGCACAGGGTTCCTCTCCGGGTTTCCAAACCTGATCAGTTTCCCCAGGACTTTGAATGCAGAAGCCCTCATTTTCTCCAGCTCGTTGTCGAACAAAGACTCGATTGTAAGTGCCACATCGATCAGAGTGTAATCTGCAAAATGCCCTTGCAGGGAGTCCAGGACTTTGGCAATGCTGGACATGGCTTCCATGGCCATGAGATTGTTGGACTTCCAGTACTTGTGAATCACTGCGATCAACGCGGACAGTAGCTTGTGGGAGTATTTTTCAATGTTCAGGGCTGCCCCAGCTGCAGTGTTTCCCAAACCCCTGATAGCGAGACCCTGGATGGTGGGCGAGGTGTCAATCAAACATCGGAGAAGGCTGCCCACCAGGGTGTCGGCCAGTGACAGGTCCATCACCACCGAGTGGTTCAGGAGCTCGGCAAAGAATGCAGCCACGGCTACTCTCTGCCTCTCCTGCAGGTTGGCCAGGAAGGGAATGAGTTCCTCCACGATGCTGATGAGATGGGGCACAGCACACACCGCCATCTTGTTGGCCAGAAGCATGACCCCCTCGTGGTGCCTCCCTGGAGTCTTGATCAGATCCCAGCCCTTCTCCTCCATCGCGCTCGCATCCTCCCGCATGCTGTCCCTCAGCAAAGCTTGGAGGATCTCCACCATGTAGTTGCAAATGTCAGCATTGCCAGCTCTCTCGGGCAAGGTGGAAGACTTCCTCTGCTTTGGGGTGCGTAGGAAATCTCTGGAGCAGATCTGGACACTGGAGCTGAGGAAGAGTAGAATAACACAGAACAACTGCGGGTACAGGATGTTAACTGCATCGTCTGATTCCGGACAGCATATCATTGCATGGAGAGCATGGATCACTGCTAAAGACTGCTGTGTGGTCAACACCATCTCCTGCATGAGAGATTCTTTGTTGTCATCATACATTAGCTTCAGGTTATTGAGGAGGTACTTGATGGAGGTGGTGGCCAGTGTACTGTCACTCAGTAGGGATCTCCATATGTCGTCCGTGTACGTCTGAAATGGGATTTGGTGCTTGAGGAGATAAGGCAAGACCATCGGCACGTTTTGGGAAGCCAGGATGGAAATGGAATGTATCACGGAACGTGTTACGTGTGGCTGTGTGATCAACTGCAACTGATGGTAAAGGGATTTGATGACTCCAGGAATGTCGGTGAGGATGGTTCCGCAGTTCCTGACGAGTACGTTCACAACTATAGAGGCCGCATAGGAGCCATTCAACTGCTCCTCAGCGAGTCTTTCCGAAATGGTGAGGAGCAGTGTGTTGACGTGGGCGTGGGGCACACATCTGGAGAGGACTTTGCCCAGATCTATGCACACATAAAACAGAGCCTCAAAGTCAGTGTCCTTCAACCCAACCTTGATGGTCTTCAGATGTTCCACATTGCTATCTTTATGGTCCACTGGAAAGCCCACCAGCCGTAACTGCAGGCACAGCAGAACGTACAAACACTCACTGGCTATTTCCCTTACAGCGAGTGATGGATCTGAGCACCGCACCACTGTATAGCCAATCATTTCCACAAAACTGTGAGATAAATCCTTCTCATTAACGACAAACGTATCCTGATAAAATGTCAGCAGATGCAAAGTCATCATCAGGGACCTTTCCCGTTCATAGTTATTGGTGGATTCGATCCAAATCACCAAGAAGCTAAAGAGATATTGAAAACCTTTCGGCGACAAATCCAAACTTAGAAGTTGCGTCAGAAGGTCCTCGAGAGCCATCAGTGTTGCATTATAAAGGTCCTGCCTCTTCATCCTATCCACTTCTCTGCTTTCACCGGCCTCCAATGATGGCAAGCTGAAAATGCTGTTCAGGCATAACTTAATTAGTTCACCATAATCATTTAGTACAAACACGGGCTCCACGTTGACGAGGCATGAGCTAGCATCCATGGCATCCTTTCGAATGTCCGTTGTCAATGAGTCTGTGGGCTCAGCCTTGATAAACTCTTGCATGTAGGTGAGTAGCTCAGTCTTTCTGCTCAACTTGTAGCACTGTTGCCCTTCCCCACATTGGAAAGCTGTGGCCAGAAGCGTTACAGTCTTTATCAGACTTAACTTCATCATTGGGTGCCTGACCGGAACCTTCATGCCCAATATCTTGATGTTGAAATGCTTCAAAACATTCTGCAGAATATCCGTCTCTATTCTGGGCAAGATAATATCCTTGGGACAATGCAGGATTATGTACCCATAGCATAAAATCAGTGTGCTCTTCACCTGCATTATTCCAATGTTACCATGGTCTTTCATTATCTGGTAGAAACTCGCAGTCTTTTTAAAAATGTTCAACTTGGAACAGTTTTTCAACACAGTTAGGGAGGTCTCCAAGTGAGTTTGGGCGCAGTAGCCAATTGCAGTGGCTACACCTTCTCTTTCCAAGTCTTTGTCATGTTGGACAATCTGGAGCATCACTTGGAGTTTCCTCTTCACCACGCCATGGCTTTGAGTCAGCTGCAAGGTTATGCCCAGACACTTGTAGAGGAAGCCCTTCTGCTGCGAAGAACTGTGGCTCCTTTGAATCTGTTTGGTCATCTCCTCACTCAGGCGGACGATCCAGACTTCGTCTTCTATCTCCTCCAAGGTCCGTGACAGGACCTGCAGCAGTTTCTGCTCCCACTCGTTCTGGACCAGATGGTCCTCTGGACATTCCTGCAGATAGTTGACCAAACCCGGGAGCTCCTTGTCCCACACGTTGACAGCAGCCGGGTGGACATTGATGCCCAGGACCCAGAGCAAGGACAGGGCCGGGGCTCCCTGCCCCCTCCCCTCGTAGGGGGACGAGGACACGGCCAACAGACGAGTCAGCAGGGCCTGGCGGTTCGGCAGATTGGTGTGCTCATCGTAGTTCAAGACAAACTCCGTCTCCCCAGCCTGCTGCTTCTTGCTTCCCAGATAAGCCAAGGAGCTGCAGACAGCAGCCAAGGCATTGGTGTACCTGGCTGGGACAACAAACTCCAACAGCAGTGGCCATAGGACATTGTCTATCATGGTGGTGGCTGTCAATCTCTCCAGCAACCGCTCGTACAGGCTCTTCAGTTCCCCGTCTGTAACCCCGCCCTCGTGTGGCTCATTGTTCCCCCTGGTCCTGTGGCTCTCCCCGTCCTCGTCCTTGGCGAGCGCGCACTGGTCAACGATGAACCGCACTAGCTCCACCCCTCCCTCCAGCTCCAGGTAGCCGTGGCTGGCCAAAGCTTGCACCAACTGGCTGAGGAAACCCTTCACCCTGTGGCCGCTCCTCAGGACCGACAGCGAGACGCTACTCATGATCTGGCTCTTGTGGGTCTCCACGGAGGCCGGGACCATGTTGATGAGATGCTTCAGGATGGCCAAGGCTCCCAGCTGGATTTGGTCATTGGAGATCTCCAACTGCAGCAGAAGGAACCTGGCGATCTCTTGCCCAAAGGAGGAACTGAGGATTTGAAAGCAGCAAAGGATTTTACTTCGAAGGCATTCTGACAGAGCACTGGTCGGGTGATCCATGGAGATGCAGATCTGGAGGTGTAATGTGACCAGCAGGTGTTCTAGGTGGGATACCAGCATCTTGCTGTTCCTCTCCAGGGCAGTGCAGAGTATTCCACACAAGCCCTTAGTAACGGAGAGATCACTGTACGACTTCTGGTACAAGGACAGGATGGCTGGGATCAGAGCGGGCAGCTCATTCTCTATTTTATCACTGGGGAGAAGATAGATGATTTGGCCGATTGCTTCCACCACCCCCGTGGTCATCTTGGGGTCTCTTGAGTTCAACCAGGATTGGAAGAGTATGTCGTAGGCACTGGAAAGCTCACTGACGTAGAGACACTTCTTTGCTGGGAGATGCGGGTCTGAGTTGTAGGTGAGAATGCTCTTGCTGAAATGGCCTAGAGCATAGCAGAAGACCCACCGCATCCTTTTACACGTCTCCACGTTGAGTAGGCTGAGGATGGTGTCCAAGATGGGCTTCAGCAATGGGACGATGCAGCAGCCGTTTTCAGAGCACAGGTTTGCCAGGGTTAAGATCACGTAGAATTTCGCTGGGTTCTGTCTTTGAAGCATCGATTGCAGCTCCATGAAAACCTCAATGGGAAAACTGGAGCCCAGGACAAGTAGGAATTTGCTGGCACTTTCTCTGTGCAAGTCATTAATGCCGGTCATTTTGGACATTTCCATTGAAGCCATGGCGATCATTTTCTTGGACAGCGGACGGCTCAAATTGCGGGTGTTCTCCTTCACGATCAGCACCACGCTCTTCAGTAACGTTGTACGCTGCGACATGGGCAGAGTCTGGCGCTCCATGAGAAAGTTGTGAAGAAACAGGAGGACCCTCTTCCGTTTGATCCTCCCCAGTTCCTGCAGGGACTCGATCACTCTCTGCCTCACCAGCTCACTGCTGTCAGGAGACATGCTCAGGAGGGCACTTATCCAAACTTCCACTTTCATTCTCGCCCCCGTCTATCATTCACTCTCCCGCCAATCCCACCAGCGCACTTCCCCAAACTCCGGAGGTGATGCTTACCCGATCCCTTCGCTCCTTGCAAACAAGTCTGTTATTTCCCCCAAAAGAGGCAGGAATTTTCTCTGAGCACTCTTCACCAAAATTCCCAATCCTGCAGTCACAAAGTATTTATTTTGGATTGATCGATAGGCAGGTACACATGGAAACACACCCTTCGGCCCACCAACTCCACGCCGACCATCGATCGCCGATTCACGCTAGGTCTATGGTTTGTTTTATTTTGGGGAAATGGTAAAAAGTGGCTCAAGTTCCATTTATTCACCGGGTGATTGTGAACCAATTATTTAACTAAATCTTCTTCCTGTTGATAGAGTCGGTGAATCTTCTTCAACTTAATGTTTAGCCCGTTGCCATGAACTCACTCGAAGACTAATAATTCCTTTTCGATCTAACTCAGTAGAAGTGGAGTCCACTGTGAGTGTTTACATTGGCAATTGTGGTGTCAACATACACTTGGAGACCCAGCACATGTTGAAAGTATTGGCTTAGTTTTCTCTGCTCAAACTCAAGTTCAGGGCGCCTACGAACTGAGCTTGTTTGTACTTAAGCTCAGAGTTCGTTGATCCTTGCTCGTGGATTCCTATTCTGATGGTCGACGTTGTTTTGAAGAATTGGGTGATTGTTGATCTTAGAGATCTAAGATTGATCTAAGATTGTTGATCTTAGAGTTGGTGTTCACACACACACAGAGCAGAGCAGTAAGGCTGTCTTCACCACAGCTCTCAGCTAGGCCCACGGGCAGCCAATTGGTACAAGCACCATCTCATTGTGATGTCATGTGACCCGTCTGTCACATGACCTCCCAGGTGATGACCTCACCACTAAGGACAAAAGTACAATTGACTGGGTCACATTAGAAATTGCTGTGAAAATATTTTCCTGACTCCTTGTTGAATGGAGATGGAAGAAGTTTACTTGGTTTGGTTTCATTTAGAGATACAGTGTGGAAACAAGCCCTTCCAGTCCACACCGACCATCGATCACCCGTTCACACTAGTTCCATGTTATCCACATTCTCATCCACTCCCTACACACCAGGGGCAGATTGACCTACAAACCCGCATGTCTTTGGGATGTGGGAGGAAACCAGAGCACCTGGAGGAAACCCATGCGGTCCTAGGGAAAACATGCAAACTACACACAGACAGGACCCGAGGTCAGGATCAAACCTGGGTTTAGATTAGTTTAGAGAAACAGCCGGGGAGCAGGCCCTTCAGCCCATCGAGTTGGCACCGCCCAGCGATCCCCGCACACTAACACTATACTACACACACGAAGGACAATTTATATTTATACCAAATCAATTAACCTCCAAGCCTGTACGCCTTTGGAGTGCGGGAAGAAACCCAAGGTCTCGGAGTATTCTGTCCGTTACTGGTTCCCACACATCTGGAAAAATGGCAAGTCCTTGTGAAACTGCAGAAAAAAGTTACACGAGATCTCAGTTTTTTTTTTAATGTTTAGAGAAATAAGACCTACGGCCCACCGAGTCTGCACCGCCCAGCGATCCCCAAACACCCACCACCGAGTCCGCACCGCCCAGCGATCCCCATACACCCTCCACCATGTGTATAAAAAGTTACCCCTCAGATTCCTATTAAATCCCCCCCTGTCCTATGGTTGCCGATTCCCCTCCTCTGGGCAAAAGACTTTGTGCATTCACCCAGTCTATACCTCTCATGATTTAGTACACCTCTGCAGTGGCGTAGGGTGGGTTTTGAGCGCCCGGGGCAGTTTAAAGCTTTGCGCCTCCTCATTAGCGGAGGGGGGGGGGGGCGGGGGGGGCAGGGGCAGAGGCGGGGGCGGCGGCGGGGGTTTGGGCGGGGGGGGGGCAGAGGCAGCGACGGCTGGGACAGCGGCAGCGGCGACCAGAACTCGGAGCTGGGGCGGCGGCAGCGGTGGCCTGGCCCGCGCTGTTTTTATACTCACAATTCTGTCGCTATACCCACGCTACGCCACTGCACCTCTGTAAGGTTAACCCTCATCCTCCTGCACTCCAATAAATAAAGTGCTCACCTGCTCAACCTTTCCCTACAGCTCAGGCCCTCGAGGATTGAACCCAGGTCTCTACCGCTGCACACTTATGTGGAAAGACAAAAGAGTTTGGCTTTTTCTCTTAACTTGGAGAAGTTTAACAGGGAAATTAATGGAAGTCTCTTCTATTGCAGATATGGTAGTGGTGTTTAAGTGGTGTTTAAGAGGCGAATGGATACACAGGGAGTGAAGGATCACGTATAGGCAGAGGAGATTAGATTAAAAATAGACACAAAATGCTGGAGTAACAGGCAGCATCTCTGGAGAGAAGGAATGGGTAACATTTCGGGTCGAGGCCCTTCTTCAGACTGATGTCAGGGGAGTGAGCGTGACAGAGATAGAATGTAAAACTGGTGGGAGAACTGGGATGGGGGAGGGGATGGAGAGAGAGGTAGAGAAGAATATATTGATACCGCTGGGGTGTAAGCTGCCCAATCGAAATATGAGGTGCTGTTCCTCCATTTTGCACTGGGCCTCACTCTGACAATGGAGGAGGCCCAGGACAGAAAGGTCAGTGTGGGAATGGGAGGGAGGGGGGTTAAAGTGTTGAGCAACCGGGAGATCAGGTAGGTTTAGACGGACTTAGAGGAGGTGTTCAATGAAATTAATATGAAAGCATAGAACATAGAGATTATATTAACTTGGCATCATGTTCAGCATGCGGGCGAGGGCCAAAGGACACGTTCCTGTGCTGAACTGTTCTAGGTTCTAAGGTGAAGATTAATGGAAGATGAATGATGAATTTAGGGAGATAATTGATGTCCATGTGGACCTCAGTAAAGCATATAGGTTAGGTCTTTATTCTCTGGAGCGCAGAAGGTTGAGGGGGGACTTGATAGAGGTCTTTAAAATGATGAGAGGGATAGACAGAGTTGATGTGGACAAGCTTTTCCCTTTGAGAATAGGGAAGATTCAAACAAGAGGACACGACTTCAGAATTAAGGGACAGAAGTTTAGGGGTAATATGAGGGGGAACTTCTTCACTCAGAGAGTGGTAGCGGTGTGGAATGAGCTTCCAGTGGAAGTGGTGGAGGCAGATTCATTGGTATCATTTAAAAATAAATTGGATAGGCATATGGATGAGAAGGGAATGGATGGGTTATGGTATGAGTGCAGGCAGGTGGGACTAAGGGGAAAAAAAAAGTTGTTCGGCACGGACTTGTAGGGCCGAGATGGCCTGTTTCCGTGCTGTAATTGTTATATGGTTATATGGTTATTATATGGTTATATTTGACAAGGTTCCTCATGGTAAGCATCAGTCCCCCAACTGAAGTCCATCCAGAGAATTCAAGTATGACTTGTGCGTGAACTTGAAAAGAAATTCAGTGGTAAACACGATGTCTTCATTCGTCCCAGAAGTCGTGCGTTGACTGCAGTGCATGATGCGATTCTTGTAGACCTGGTATTCCCCAGTGAAATTGTGGGCGAGAGAATTTGTGTGAAACTGGATGGAACAAGGCTCATCAAAGTCCATTTGAACAAGGCGCAACAGAACAATGTAGAACATAAGTAGATACATCTTCTGCTGTATACAAGAAGCTACCAGGCAAAGATGTTGGAGATGAATGCTCAGAGGTACAGCTGTAAATTCTGCAGAATGAATAAAACAAGAATTTGGTCATAAAAAAAAGAGATGGCCAAGTTGACCATCCGCGGGTGATGGTGCCAGGGGGACGAGGGCTCTGCCTGCCCCTTTTCCGGGGTTATCTCCGAAACCCGGGTGGTTTTAGAAAGGGACTACGCCCTGTCCACAGGTGTCCCGGGGGGATTTCCGGGACCGCTGGGCATCCTTAATAAGGATGGGTCACAGTTTAAGGATAAGAGGGAAATCTTTCAGGATCGAGATGAGAAAAACATTTTTCACACAGAGAGTGGTGAATCTGTGGAATTCTCTGCCACAGAAGGTAGTTGAGGCCTGTTCATTGGCAAAATTTAAGAGGGAGTTAGATGTGGCCCTTGTGGCTAAAGGGATCAGGGGGTATGGAGAAAAGGCAGGATACTGTTAGATGATCAGCGATGATCATATTGAATGGCGGTGCAGACTCGAAGGACCGAATGGCCTACTCCTGCACCTATTTTCTATGTTTCTATGTTTCTATGTGATATAGTTGTATAGCAGTTTATTCAGTATATCTGTTTGACTCGTATTATGGTGGTGTTTTTGTTTTCATTTCATTCATACAGTAAAAATAATTGATTAAATTATTTTTGGTTACAAAAACAGAGTGAGGGGGGCCTTCAAGAGCTACCCGGCGGGGGGGGGGGGGGGGGGCACCAAGAAGGATGGGGGGGACCAGCCGAGCATGGGGGGTGGGGGGGGGGGGGCTGAGAATGATGAGGGGCCTGGCAGTGAGGGGGGCTTGGGCGGCAGGTCTATTCGGTGAACTTTTTGTAACTATGTCGGTGCCAGGAACATGGTAACACTTGGGCACTGCCTCAGTGAGGTCTGCTGTACGATTTTACTGGGTTGCATGTGAAACATTTACCTGTACCTAGGTACATGTGACATTAAAATATCATGGAATCTTTGGTACTTTGGACAGACGGAGTTAAATCCTGACTGAGGTGTCGCAAGGGGAACGTATATGATGAATGGCCTTACGAGCATTACTGAACAGAGGAATTATCCCTGAAAATGACAAAATGGCAAAACAAATGATTATGATGGGAGAGAAGGCAAACGGTAGTTTAGTTCTGTCCTGGGCCTCCTCCACTGTCAGAGTGAGGCCCAGCGCAAATTGGAGGAACAATTCATATTTTGCTTGGGTTTCTTACACCCCAGCGGTATGAACATTGACTTCTCTAACTCCAAGTAACCCTTATGTCCCTGTCCCACTTAGGAAACCTGAACGGAAACCTCTGGAGACTTTGCGCCCCACCCAAGGTTTCCATGTGGTTCCCGGAGGTTGCAGGTAGTTGCCGGAGGTTGCAGGTAGTGGAAGCAGGTAGGGAGACTGACAAAAACCTCCGGGAACCGCACGGAAACCTTGGGTGGGGCATAAAATCTCCAGAGGTTTCCGTTCAGATTTCCTAAGTGGGACAGCAGCATTACTTTCCCTCTCTCTCCATCCCTCCCCCCTTCCCAGTTCTCCGACCAGTCTAACTGTCTCCAACTGCATTTTATCTGATTCAGATTCAGATTCAGATTCAGATTCAAGTTTAATTGTCATTGTCAGTGTACAGTACAGAGAAAACGAAATGCATTTAGCATCTCCCTTGAAGAGCGACATAGCAAACGATTTGAATTAAAAAAATAATAAGTGTCCGTGGGGGGGGGGGGGGGGGGGGGGGATTGGCAGTCACCGAGGTACGTTGTTTAGTAGAGTGACAGCCGCCGGAAAGAAGCTGTTCCCTGCTGGTTCGGCAACGGAGAGACCTGTAGCGCCTCCCGGATGGTAGGAGGGTAAACAGTCCATGGTTGGGGTGAGAGCAGTCCTTGGCGATGCTGAGCGCCCTCCGCAGACAGCGCTTGCTTTGGACAGACTCAATGGAGGGGAGCGTGGAACCGGTAATGCGTTGGGCAATTTTCACCACCCTCTGCAATGCCTTCCGGTCGGAGACAGAGCAGTTGCCATACCATACTGTGATGCAGTTGGTAAGGATGCTCTCGATGGTGCAGCGGTAGAAGTTCACCAGGATCTGAGGAGACAGATGGACCTTCTTCAGTCTGTTTGCTTTGTTGTTACCTTCTCACCAATGCTCTAATCTACATTTTCCTTGATCTCCATTCCTTTTGTCCTGTTTTCACACCTTACACTTCCTTATCTATGCGCCGCCCACTATCTTGACATCAGTCTGAAGAAGGGTCCCGACCCAAAACGTCACCCATTCCTCCTCTCCAGAGATGCTGCTTGTCCCGTTGAATTACTCCAGCATTTTGTGTCTATCTTCGGCAGTTTCGATTAGTTTAGTTCAGAGTCACAGCGCAGAAACATGCACTTCGGCCCAACGAGTCCACACTGACCAGTGATCCTGCTATCACACACACACTTGGGATAACTTACACTTACGTCAAGCCAATTAACTGACAAATCTGTACGTCTTTGGAGTGTGGGAGGAAACCGGAGCAGCCAGCGAAAACCTACGCAGGTCACGGGGAGAAGGAACAAACTCCGTACAGACAGCACCCGTAGTCGGGATCAAACCCGGATCTCCGGTGCTGCAAGCTCTGTAAGGCAGCAACTCTGCTGCTGCGCCACCGTGCCACCCGAATGTATATTTGCCTTCATCATTCAGGGTGTTGAGTATAAAACTGAGGGAAACTGTGCTTGGACAAGCTCGAAGTGTTTTCTCTGGAGTGTCAGAGACTGAGGGGAGACTTGAAAGACGTAGCTAATATTATGAGAGGCATCCATGCAGTAAACAGTTCTTATTTTCCCCCGAAGGTTCCAATGGGCATTCACTAGAGGGCATAGTTTAATAGTGATGGGGAAAATTTCAAAGGAGATGTGTGAAGCAAGATTTTACACAGAGAGTGGAGGATGGAACGAGCTGGAATGTGTTGCCAGGGGTGGAGGTGAATGCAATGCTTAATGAATAGCAATGTTTAAGAGGCATTTAGACAGATGTGTGAGCACAGATGTGGAGGGACACAGACCATGTCCAGGCAGATTGCAATAGAGTATTCGAGTGATACAGCACGGAAACAGGCCCTTCAGCCCAACATGCCCACACTGGCCAACATGTCCCAGCTACACTAGTCTCATCTGCCAGCTTTTGGTCCACATCCCCCCAAACCTGTCCTACCCATGTACCTGACTGACTGTTTCTTAAATGTTGGGATAGTCCCTGCCTCAACTACCTCCTCTGCCAGCTTGTTCCATACACTCACAGCCCTTTGTGTGAAAAAGTTAGATTTGTGTGCATTAGTTTGATTGACATCATGGTCAGCATGGCCATAAGGTCATTAGGTCATAAATGATAGGAGAGGAATTGGACTACTTGGCCCATAATAGACAATAGACAATAGACAGGAGTAGGCCATTTAGCCATTCAACCCAGTACCGCCATTCAATGTGATCATGGCTGATCATCTCCAATCAGTACCACGTTTCTGCCTTCTCCCCATATCCCCTGACTACTATCTTTAAGAGCCCTATCTACACTCTTGAAAGTATCCAGGGAACCTGCCTCCACCGCCCTCTGAGGCAGAGATTTCCCCAGACTCACAACTCCCTGTGAGAAAAAGTATTTCCTCATCTAAATGGCTCACCCATTCAATCATGGTTGATCTATCTATTCCTCCTAACCCAATTTTCCTGCCTTCACCCCATAACCTCTGACACCCGTACTAATCAAGAATCTATCTATCTCTGCCTTAAAAAATATCCACTTCACAGCCTTGTGTGGCAAAGAATTCCACAGATTCACCACCTTCTGACTAAAGACATTTCTCCTCGTCTCCTGCCGAAAAGGTGGGCCGATGGACCTGTTCCTGTGATGTACTGTTCTATGTTCTAGGCAGTCTCGAGGGGTTGAGGATGACTCATTGAGGAGGCTGATGGCTGAGCAACCTGCAGGTTCCTCTACACATGGGACCGGGATGAGTGGCTAGCTGGTCAGGTGAAACATTCACCTGAAGCATGGTTTACGCTGGGCTTCCAGGTCTTCCCCATGCATGGACTTGAGTTGGCCAATATTAACCCTACACTTTGAATGGTCACGGGCCAGAAGTTTCCAGGAGTCAGTGAGGATGTGGCATTTCTTCCATTGAAATATAGAAACAGAGAAAACAGGTGCAGGAGTAGGCCATTCGGCCCTTCGAGACAGCACCACCATTAATATGATCATGGCTGATCATCTAGATGCAGTACCCCGTTCCTGTTTTCTCCCCATATCCCTTGATTCCGTTAACCCTAATCTAAATTTAACTCTCTTGAAAACATCCAATGAATCGGCACAGAATTCCACAGATACACAACCCTTTTGGAGATCGATGTTGTACAGAGAGGTTGTAACGTGCCATTGAGACTGGTCACCACATTGTGGCACGGTGGCGCAGCGTTAGAGTTGCTGCCTCACAGCGCCGGAGACCCTGGTTCAAATTCCAATCCTGACTACGGGTGCTGTCTGTACGGACTCTGTACGTTCTCCCCGAGACCTGCATGAGTTTTCTCCGGGTGCTCCGGTTTCCTCCCACACTCCAATTGGCAAATTTTGTAAATTGTAAATTGTCCTCAGCGTGTGTAGGACAGTGCTAGTGTATCATGTTTCCACACTGTAACTTTAAACTAAACCATACCACATGAGCAGTGTTACAGTGCTAATTCTTTAGGTGCCGGAGCTGTCAAACAAGGGCGTCATTTCAGGTTTTGCTTGGGGGAGGGGGGACAAGCTAGTCTTCCAAGAGGGTCAAACAAGATTTTAGCCTATCACTACATCCCAGAGTATAACTAGTACAATAAAACATAGAATACAATTTAATAATATGACAAAATATTGCACGGTTTCACACTAATTATTATGAATAATAATTATCAAGCAAGTAAAGAAAAAGATGGAAATCATGTATTTTACCAATTTACCGAAATCATCTACACTATTTCCAAATGCCACCAATAAGAATTTTCACAGTAATCTCCACAAAGGGTCAGGCGTGATATGTGTTCGGGGATCAGAGGAACTCTTGTGGTCCTGGTGTCAATAGACAATAGGTGCAGGAGTAGACCATTCGGCCCTTCGACCAGCACCGCCAGAACTGTCTTCTGCTGATCTGTGGTACCACAGCCATGTTGTGACGTACGGTTCAGGATTCCACTGAACCAGAGGAGGTCCGTGTAGTTTACTCATGAGTGCTGATACATGATTTATGAGAATTCTTGAGCGTGTGGGTGTTATTATCAAGTTCATGTGCCTGAATCCCCTCTCACACTCAGCAGCACTAATAGGAATAACTTGCAAACAGCTGAGTAATGGGCGTATATCTTGAGGGATGAGGCATCCACTATCCTCCACATAATCTCCACATAAAGGCATTTATTACAGAGGAAGATGAAAGTTTAAACCTCTCCCAGAGAGATGATATTGCAGCTTCTCCATAATGAAGTGGTATTTCAGCAGGCCAACAGTATTTCTCAAGGACACACAATTAATTTAGCAGGGATTTAGACATAGTATGAGGTTCAGAAGAATGAGAACCTTTCAAGGATGTTGTCGTGAACATACGGTGCTGCAAATTGTTTATAAGACTAGTAAGAAACTGTGTAGTATGTGTGTATGTGTATATATACACACTATTTATTTCTCTTGTTTATGTTGTCTTTACATATTCTGTTGTGCTGCAGCAAGTAAGAATTTGAGACACATGACAATGAAACACTCTTGACCCTTGAGACAGTTTTGTTGTTGCTTGTTAAGGTCATTTCTCCAATCTCCCCCTTTTCAACTGCCTCTTGAGCTTCTGGAGTTTTTGTACTGGGTTGCTCTTTCAGTCCAAGGTGACTTGGATAGGATGGGTGAGTGGGCAAATGTTTGGCAGATGCAGTATAATGTGGATAAATGTGAGGTTATCCATTTTGGTGGCAAAAACAGGAAAGCAGACTATTATCTAAATGGTGGCCGACTAGGAAAAGGGGAGATGCAGCAAGACCTGGGTGTCATGGTACACCAGTCATTGAAAGTAGGCATGCAGGTGCAGCAGGCAGTGAAGAAAGCGAAAGGTATGTTAGCTTTCATAGCAAAAGGATTTGAGTATAGGAGGAGGGAGGTTCTATAGCAGTTTACAGGGTCTGGTGAGACCACACCTGATATTGCGTACAGTTTCTTGCTTTTTCAAAATGAAGACACATTATTGCCATAGATGGAGTGCCACACTGCTCACCAACTGTTCGGGATGTCGACTGTCTAAAGAAAGACTGGAACAGACGGTTTATTTTCTAAATTTGGAGATTCCAGAGGGGATCTTATAGAAACATTCAACATTCTTAAGGGGTTGACAGGCTCGATGCAGGAGATCTCCTACTGTAAAAGTCCAGGACAGTGCAATTTGTCCATGAATGGAAATTTTAAATGATTAGATGAGAAGAACTTTCTTCACACAGAAGTGGTGAATCTGCAAGTCTCTAATCAGAGATTAACACAGTGCCAGTTCATTGGCTATATTTAGGAGGGAGTTAGAGGTGGCCTTTGTGGCCAAGGGGATCAGAGGGTATGGAGAGAAGGCCAGTACGGGATACTGAGCAACGCTGATCAGCCATGATCGCTTGAATGGCGGTGCAGGCTCGAAGGGCCGAACAAGCCTACTTATGTTTCTATGTTTCTATGTTTCAATGCAAAAATGTTCCGTAGAATCAGTTGTATCTGAATAAAACATTGTAGAATGTTTTCCGTAAACATTGAACAATAAACCACGTTAGGGCAAATTCAGGCATTGGAGCTAAATCCAATAGAAACTGTACTGAAGAGGGTCAACAGACCTTGATAGAGGTTTTTCAAATGATCTGAGATCCTTCAGTTGCTTTTTCAAAATGAAGCTGCTTCATAATGTTGCCACTGACTGCTGAAACTTCAAACAAGGGCTAGACACCCCCATGAGCCCAATTAGGGACTGAAGTTTGTGTTGTTCAGGGAGTAACATGAGGGGGAACTTCTTTATTCAAAGAGTGGTAGCTGTGTGGAATGAGCTTCCAGTGAAGGTGGTGGAGGCATTCCGTTTTTCTCTCATTTGAAAAAGCGACTGGATAGTCTAATCTGTGATTAACACAGTGCCAAATTATAACATCAGGATAATGTTCCTTGAGAATTGTAGCAACACCAGACTTGACACCAAGCATTTCGCTCGCCCCATCGCTAGGGAATGCTACAAGGGTTATGTTTCTTGTAAAAAAAAAAAAAATTTATTAGAAGCAATTGTACACGAATAAAACATTCGGCATGTAAAATTATACAATTATTGTACACCTTTTAACCTGAAAATAAGGGAAAAGAAAAGAGAAAGAACAAGAAAGGGAAAAAGTGAAAAGTGAAAAGATAGGACCCCTAGACTACCAACGTAGTGTGGCAAAAGAGTGAATAAAGATATAGGCGAGGAAAAGGAAAAAAAAGAAAAGATAAAACAGAAGTGGAGATATACCTGCCCCTTGTGTCCTCCCCCCCCTCCCCCTCCCCCCCCCCCCACCCCCCCCCCCCCCCCCCCCCCCCCCCCCCCCCCCCCCCCCCCCCCCCCACCTCACCCAACCCATAGTTGGATTTAAATCAAAGTTGTGTTGCACCATACTATCCTTGTTAGAATTCGGTAAAGGGTGTCCATGTCTTGAAAAATTGATCTGGTTTTTCTGCCAAGACAAGCCTAATATTTTCCAAATGTAGTGTCTCGGACATGTTTGTAATCCGCATCTTCACAGTAGGGACTGATGTGGGTTCTGTTTCAAGTAAGAGCCATCAAACCCTTGCTTACTGAGA
Organism: Leucoraja erinaceus; assembly: GCF_028641065.1. NCBI lineage: Eukaryota > Metazoa > Chordata > Chondrichthyes > Rajiformes > Rajidae > Leucoraja > Leucoraja erinaceus. Next base: position 13,701,416 of record NC_073412.1, on the reverse strand, counting down.
CAGTCAATAGATGCTTAGCAATAGCTGCAGCTTTCGATCAGGCAGTTCAATTAGATCTGGAAACATATCATGGGGGTCACCTTCCTTACCACTTTCACATTTCAAATAAACTCTTAGGGCGAGCTTGATGCTCAGGCTTGTGTTTCATCAATGAGAACAGAAATGTTGCCATTTATCTACTTGATGTGTTGGCAAATTTTCTTTTTCATATTAATGGTGAAAGATCTCCGTAGCACTAGTGCGGGAATGCAGTCCAATTCCAATCTCAATACCATCTTTGTATTGAAGTTCCAGTCAGGCAAAGTGATCAGAGTATGGTCTGTCATTCTGAGCTAAATAATATGCAGAACGATAAACTGAACAATTTGCCTTTGGATGGATGTGAAGCATTCATGATGTGACATAATTTTCCAAGTGCATCTTCACTAGCTGTATTTACAACACGTAGAGTAGCAGTGTGAGCTTTTGATAGTTTGTGATCAACTATTTTTTCTCTGAGAGACTTCAAGCATGTACTTCGACCGGCTCCATAACAGGATATTTGGTACATTTGCCATTCATTTGCCAGCCTCAAACCCTCAGAAGTGAAAAGTGTCAGATTGCTTACGTTTGCACATGCTTCATACCCAAGTTTATCGTTCATTCCCTGGAGCGGGAACATGCTGTGTCCACGGGGACTATGGTGGAGGCTTTCCGTGAACGCTGGTCACCACGGGAGGTTGAATGTATTGTTGATAAAAATGTTAATATTTTAATTTAATAACTTTGTTTGTAAAATGCCAATATAGGTATTCTTTAATCGTGTTACTACTTTGTATTTTTGTTTGTTCTGAATAAAAGCATTTTGTATGAAAAAATATATAAATAAATAAATAAAATGAAAAAGATTGTTATTATTCATGAAGTCTGACCAGCGATAAGTTTGTTACTTTTTCTCCCACATTTCTTCAGTCCAATCACCTGAACAGGGCACCAAGCCTGACTTCCAAAACATCATTATTTTCAGAACTTCATATGGACTCGGTTTTAGAAAATTTGAATTGGAAGCAGGCGAAACACGGCATGTGCCACTTTTACTATTAACGGTCTCTGGTCTCTGGTACATTATTCTTGTTACACTCCTCTGCTTGTTTTCAAAAGAAAGAAGTTAACGTTGTTTGCGTAGAAGCCATAGGGATGTTAGTGAGAAGAATTAACTTTAGTATTAGAGAGTAATCTACAGAGTGGCACGGACTACCACAGATGTAGCCTTACTAATGCGACTGAGTCAGAGCCCACAACGCTTAGCAGTGTTGCTAAACTGCAGTTATAAAAGTAACAGAATTTACCGAAATAAAGCAAATAGGTTTTTGTTGCATTTTAGCCACCTAAATTGGAACTAACTACAGACTGAAAGTAGAGGTGGATGGGGGAGGGGTTGGAAATAAATTGGAGACAAGAAAAGTCCAGAACAGATCAGGACTGGCCACACATGAAATGTGTAGGAAGGAACTGAAGATGCTGGTTTAAACTGAAGATGGAGTAACTCAGCGGGTCAGGCAGCATCGCTGGAGAGAAGGAATAAGTGACGTTTTGGGTCGAGACCCTTCTTCAGAGTGAGTGTTGGGGAAAGGGGAACGAGAGATGTAGACAGTGATGTGCAGAAGTATAGGACAAATGAATGAAAGATATGCAAAAAAGTGACGATAATAAAGGAAACAGGCCATCAGCAGCTGTGGGCTAACAAATGTCCGAGGCCTCCGCCACTGTCAGAGTGAGGCCAAACGCAAATTGGAGGAACAGCACCTCATATTACGCTTGGGCAGTTTACAGCCCAGTGGTATGAACATTGACTTTAACTTCAAGTAATCTCTGCATCCCCTCTCTCTGCCCCTCCCCCACCCAAGTTGTTGTAGTACTTTCAAAGTTGTCTTGTTGAGTCTCATTGTTGGTTACTCATTTTCACCTTGTCCACAGCTAACAATGGCCTATTTCCTTCATCATCGATACATTTTTGCATATCTCTCATTCATTTGTTCTATATCTCCCTACATCACCCTCGTTATCTCTCGTTTCCCTTTTCCCTGACACTCAGTCTGAAGAAGGATCTCGACCCGAAACGTCACCTGCTCCTTTTCTCCCGAGATACTGCCTGACCCGCTCAGTTACTCCAGCTTTTTGTGTCTATCTGTGGCAACAGATAGAAACATCTAACAAAGAAAAATAGGTGCAGGAGTAGGCCATTCGGCCCTTCGAGCCAGCACTGCCATTCAATATGATAATGGCTGATCATCGAAAATCAGTATCCCATTCCTGCTTTTTCTCCATATGCCTTGATTCCTTTAGCCCAAAGAGCTAAATCTAACTCTCTCTTGAAAACATCCAGTGAATTGGGGAGAAGGCAGGAACGGGGTACTGATTGGGGATGATCAGCCATGATCACATTGAATGGTGGTGCTGGCTCGAAGGGCCGAATGGCCTACTCCTGCACCTATTGTCTATTGGGTTCCACTGAGTTCTATGGCAGAGAATTCCACAGATTCACAACTTCCTGGGTGAAAACGTTTTTCCTCACCTCAGTCCTAAATGGCCAACCCCTTATTCTTGAACTGTTCTGGACTCCCCCAACATCGGGAACATTTTTCCTGCATCTAGCCTGTCCAATCCTTTAGGAATTTTATATGTTTCTATAAGATCCGCTCATCCTTCTATATTCCAGTGAATATCACTCAGGGAGGGTGGAGCTCGTAGCTAAGAAGCTTTTAAATGCAGGGAATGGAGGGATATGGATCACATGCTGGCAGAGATTAGTTTAAATTGGATTCAGGTTCGATACTGACATTGAGTGCCGAAGGGCCTGTTCCCATGCTGTTTTGTTCTATGTTCTCTGTGGTAAAATAATATTTTCCATTCAATAGACTGTTCTGTTTTACAGTTCTGATGGACCGCCACCTCTGTAGTAGTCCCTTTTAGTTTAGTTTAGTTTAAAAATACAGAGCGATGTGGTAGGAAACTGGAGCACCTGGAGGAAACCCATGCAGTCAGAGGGAGAACATGCAAACTCCACACGGACAGCATCCGAGGTCAGGATTAAACCTGGATCTCTTGCAGCGTGATGCAGCAGCTCTGCCAGCTGTGCCACTATGCCACCCAGTATCACAGCATTAAAGCCCTGTCCCACGGTACAAGTTCATTCCAAGAGCTCTCCCGAGTTTGCCCTGATTCAAACTCGGAGATTTACGGGAATGGCCACTCGTCGGTACTCGGGGCTCTCGTGGCCATTTTTCAACATGTTGAAAAATCTTCACGAGTCTTCCCGTGCTTACGTTAGCGGTACGAGCCGCGAAGAGACGTCCCCGAGCTCCGACGTACCCGCTACGTTCATTCTCCGTGCTTACCGCGTGTTTGATTTTTTTTTAAACTCGGGAGAGATCTTGGAATGAACTCGTACCGTGGGACTGGGCTTTTAGTCTCCTTATTTAAGGAAGGATGCTCATGCATTAGAAGCAGCTCAGACGATTTACCAAACTAATCCAAGGAAGGAATGTCTTATGTGGGGCCTCAAGGAAAAGCCTGGGAACTATTGACCAGTGAGCCTAACGTCTGCAGTAGGCACGTTACTGGAGAGAGTTCTGAGGGATAAGATATATACGCATTTGGGTAGACAGGGGTTGAGTAGGGATAGTCAACATGGTTTTATATGTGGCAGATCATGTCTCACAAATCTGTTTGAGTTTTTTGAAGTAACCAAAAAGGTTGATGAGGCCAGATCCATAGACATTGTCTGTATGGACTTCAGAAAGGCATTTGACAGGGTTCCGCATGGTAGGCTGCTCTTGAAGGTTAGATCATGGGATGCCCAGAATACAACATTGGCTTTGTAGAAGGAAGCAGAGGGTGATGGTGGAAGGTTGTTTCTTAGACTGGAGGCCTGTGACTAGTGGAGTGCCTCAGGGATCAATGCTGTGTAAGGCATAGGCACAACAGTCTCGACCCGAAACGTCACCCATTCCTTCTCTCCAGAGATGCCGCTGAGTTACTCCAGCATTTTGTGTCTACCTTCGATTTAAACCAGCATCTGCAGTTCTTTCCTACACAATCTGTAAGGCATGACGTGCACAGCCTAAAGTTGTAAGACAACTTGTTCTGTTTGATCTTCCGTTTGTGCACGCCAGCTTGATTGCATTCAGGGTGGACAACGCAAAGGGTGCAATCTCCCATCCCAGAAAGGATGCCATTAAGCTGGAATGAGTGCAGAGAAGATTTATGAGGATGTTGCCAGAATTCGAGGGCCTGAGCTAAAGGGAGAGGTTGGACAGGCTGGGATTTTATTGCTTGGAGCACAGGAAGCTAAGGGGTGATCTTATAGTGGCGTTTAGGTTCATGAAGGGAATAGATAGGATGAAAGCACAGTCTTTTATCCAGTTCAGCTGATCTACTTCGGTGAGACCAAGCGTAGGCTTGGCGATCGTTTCGCCGAACACCTCCGCTCGGTCCGCAATAACCAACCTGATCTCCCGGTGGCTCAGCACTTCAACTCCCCCTCGCATTCCGAATCCGACCTTTCTGTCCTGGGCCTCCTCCATGGCCAGAGTGAGCACCACTGGAAACTGGAGGAGCAGCACCTCATATTCCGCTTGGGCAGTTTATACCCCAGCAGCATGAACATTGACTTCTCCAATTTCCGGTAGCCCTTATTGTCTCCTCCCCTTCTCAGCTCTCCCTCAGCCTTCCGGCTCCTCCTCTTCCTTTCTTCTTCTCGCCCCCCCCCCCACCCTACATCAGTCAGAAGAAGGGTTTCGGCCCGAAACGTTGCCTATTTCATTCGCTCCATAGATGCTGCACCCGCTGAGTTTCTCCAGCACTTTTGTCTACCGTCTATAATCAAGAACCAGAGGTCATTTTTGCAATCACAAAATGATGAAGAAAATGCAGCAGCAACTTGATTTTTAGGCCTGTATTCATTACACCCTCGTTAAATTACACGGGCTATGGGTGCTGTCTGTATGGAGTTTGTACGTTCACCCGGAGATCGCGTGGTTTTCTCCGAGATCTTCAGTTTCCTCCCACAGTCCAAAGATGTAGGTTAATTGGCTTGATATTAAAAAATGTAAAAATTGTCCCTCGTGTGTGGAGGACAGTGTTAATGTGCGGTGATTATGTCGGTGCAGGCTCGGTAGGCCGAAGGGCCTGTTTCCCAATTATATCTCTAAACCTCTAAAAATGGTGAGATCCTAAGATCAATCTCTGGGGCACACAAGACGTCAAATTGTACCAGTCAGAGAATCTTTTATTAAACTCAACTATTTGGCTTGACGCAAAGCCACTTCCAGTTTCATGTATTTTCATTATTAAATACTATCCTGCACTGAACATTGTCAATGTCTTCTGGAAGGTTGACAAGATGCAGACACTTCCACTGCAGCTGGCTGGAGATGGTCTCCAAGGATAGCTGACGTGACCTGCCTCTCACAATGATTCCCTTTTGATCAGCCCACACTGATCTGAATGTGCACTCACCCAGTCACTGGCGATAGATATGAATGATCTCCACGTAGAGTCTCACCCTGAAACATCACCCATTCCTTTTCTCCAGAGATACTGCCTGTCCCGTTGTTACTCCAGCATTCTTGCCATAGAGGGAGTACAGAGAAGGTTCACCAGACTGATTCCTGGGATGTCAGGACTTTCATATGAAGAAAGACTGGATAGACTCGGCTTGTACTCGCTAGGATTTAGAAGATTGAGGGGGGATCTTATAGAAACTTACAAAATTCTTAAGGGGTTGGACAGGCTAGATGCAGGAAGATCGTTCCCGATGTTGGGGAAGTCCAGAACAAGGGGTCGCAGTTTAAGGATAAGGGGGAAATCTATTAGGACCGAGATGAGAAAAAAAAAATTCACACAGAGAGTGGTGAATCTCTGGAATTCTCGGCCACAGAAGGTAGTTGAGGCCAGTTCATTGACTATATTTAAGAGAGAGTTAGATGTGGCCCTTGTGGCTAAAGGGATCAGGGGTTATGGAGACAAGGCAGGTACAGGATACTGAGTTGGATGATCAGTCATGATCATATTGAATGGCGGTGCAGGCTCAAAGGGCTGAATGGCCTACTCCTGCACCTATTTTCTATGTTTCTATGTTTCTATTTTGGTGTCTATCAGTGATCTCCACACAACTTGCATCGTGCAGACAGTTCTACAGTTCCTGGTTTTCTCCATATCTCGCTGCTTACATAATGCAATCATATGTGAAATTTCCTTCAGGATTTCTAGATTCAGAGACTGCAGGCATGAATCGTGAAATTTCACATATGATTTCATGACAAACTCATCTTTAATTCTTTGCAAAAGCTGTGAGTTGCTGTTTACAACTGCAGGCTCTTCCAAACTGCTTTCATGTCAACCCCAACCCTCACTGTCAATGGAGAAAATCATGCAATCACAGCATGCTTTAGTTTTAGTTTAGTTTAGAGATACAGTGTGGAAACAGGCCCTTCGGCCCACCGAATCTGCGCTGACATGCAATCCCCGTACGCTAGCACTTTCCTACACACACTAGGGACCATTTACAATTTTGCCAAAGCCAATTAACCTACAAACCTGTACATCCTTTGGAGTGTGGGAAGAAACGGAGCACCCAGAGAAAACCCATTTGGTCACAGGGAGAACGTATAAACTCCGTACAGGCAGCACCTGTAGTCTGGATCAAACCCAGGTCTCTGGCGCTGTAAGGCAGCGTCTCTCCCGCTGCGCCACCATGCCACTGTTTCTTCTGTTGATCCAACCAGTAAAGAGACCAGTGTTGTACACAGCTTTAGCCTGACATCTCTACCTGCCTTTATTCTCTCTGCTATCTATACTACAGGTATAACTAAAACTTTCATCTTAACCACGTCCGGTCTGCGTTGTAATTAAATTTGCGAGATGAAGGGCATGTGATTGTGTGTGTGTGAGATGAAGTGTATGTGTGAATGAACTGTGAGCCCACCAGCCGTGAGTGAGTGAACTGTGAGTCCATTTGGCCCACAATGTCCATACTAGCAATGTTGGAATTGGTGGAGAGGTGGAATATTGCGTTGGGGGACCAGCCCTCCTGTGTGAAAATGTCTAGTCTAGTTATTGATAAATCTCAGCAGTGTGCATACTTCTCACTCAACCCCACTCCTCAACATTCCCTAAGATGAATCCATTCCTCCAGGTTTCTGTGCTCCAGCATCCTCTTTAGAGCAGCATCCTTTGTTCCATATTGCCTTTCTCTCCATCAACTCTCATTTCTGCACTTCAAATCTCATTTCCATGAGTCTCTCTATTGCACCAACTTGTTTATAATTCCTCACCATTTACAATTGGAGTGGCATGGTGGCGCAACGGTTGCTGCGTTACAGCGCCAGAGACCCACGTTCTCCACGTGACCACATGGGTTTTCTCCGAGATGATCGGTTTCCTCCCACGCTCCAAAGATGTACAGGTTTGCAGGTTAATTGGCTTGATAAATTGTCCCTAGGATAGTGTTAATGTGAGGGGATCGCTGGTCTACGTGGACTCGGTGGGCCGAAGGTGCTGTTTCCGTGGTGTATTTCTAAATTAAAACTAAATTAAACTAAACAATTGAGTAAAATGATGTGTCATCTCCAAGTTTATACTTTGCGTTCCCAAGGCCATTTATACAGATCCACAAATCGGTTATGGTTCTGATCCCTGGCAAACTTTATCATTCCCTTTGGAATAGTCCAGAGAAACACAATGAGTTCCCAATGTCAGGGTTGTGATTCACAATCACACGGTGGCACGGTGGCACTGCTGTAGAGTTGCTGCCTTACAACGCTTACAACTAAACTAAACTAAATTCCAGCAGTAAATCTGGCATTCACCAGGTTCAGTAGCGTCACATCCCAGATTACTAAATCAGGTTACAATTCTTCCTCGTGGTTCCTGCAATTGTATATTTTCAGTTTTTAGTTTAGAGATACAGCAGGAAAACAGGTCCATCGAGTCTACGTCATCTACCACTGATGATCTACCACTGATCCACACACACTAAAGGGCCTGTCCCACTTTCACCACCTAATACACAACCTTTTTTACTCGTGGACATTTTTCATCTGGCTAGAAAAAACGCCCCGACCTACTTGATGCCACGAGTACCTACGACTAGCATCGTGGCCTGCTATGACCTACCTACGGCCTCCTACGACCTTGTGACAAGCATGCTGCTAGTATGAGTCAAGGGCAAACTTGGCAGAGGTCGTGAATTAGTGGGACAGTCCCTTAACACTATCCCACACACACTCGGGGCAATTTACTATTAAACTAAGCCAATTAACCTACAAATCTGTACGACTTTGAAGTTTGGGAGGAAACCGGAGCTCCCGAAAAAAACCCAACGCAAGTCACGGGGAGAACGTACAAACTCCATACAGACAGCAGCCGTAGTCAGGATTGAACCCGGTCTCTGGCGCTGTAAGGCAGCAACTCTACCAGTGCACCACCGTGCTGCCATTTGCACACATGGTAACAACCTCCCAACATTCTTGTCACACAAGACTAATATTGCTCCATCTAAAATCACATTTCTGTGTGGAAACCAGGTAGAAACAGGCTTTGATCCATCCTTGATCCCTTGGTCCCAGAAAGCTGTGATCCTAGAAACATAGAAACATAGAAAATAGGTGCAGGGGGATGCCATTCAGCCCTTCGAGCCAGCACCGCCATTCATTGTGATCATGGCTGATCGTCCCCAATCAATAACCCGTGCCTGCCTTCTCCCCATATCCCTGGATTCCACTAGCCCCTAGAGCTCTATCTAACTCTCTCTTAAATCCGTCCAGTGACTTGGCCTCCACTGCCCTCTGTGGCAGGGAATTCCATAACTTCACAACTCTCTGTGTGAAAAAGTTTTTTTCACCTCAGTCTCAAATGACCTCCCCTTTATTCTAAGACTAGGGCCCCTGGTTCTGGACTCGCCCAACATTGGGAACATTTTTCCTGCATCAAGCTTGTCCAGTATTTTATAATTTTATATGTTTCTATAAGATACCCCTCATCCTTCTGAACTCCAGTGAATACAAGCCTAGTCTTCTCAATCTTTCCTCATATGACAGTCCCACTATCCCAGGGATCAATCTCATGAACCTACGCTGCACTGCCTCAATCACAAGGATGTCCTTCCTCAAATTAGGAGACCAAAACTGTGCACAGATGTGGAATTCTGTGGTATTCTTTGCCAAAGAAGACAGCGGAGGCCAATTCACTGGATGTTGTCAAGAGAGAATAGTAAGATTAAACGAGAACTTACCAGTTTGAAATTTGATCTTTATTTTATGAGGAGTTACGATGAGGGATTACGTGAAGACCCTGCCAGCACGCATGCGCGACATTCTTCAAAGCAGCGGTGTGGAATCACAGTAATAGTAATTGAAATAAACATAGTAAGATAAGAAGAACTAGGATACCAGTTGACCTATACAATAGAGGGTGGGAGCGGAGGGCACGTAATCCCTCGATGTAACTCCTCATAAAATAAAGATCAAACTTCAAACTGGTAAGTTCTCGTTTAATCTTACTATTTTACTTCGGAGTCACGTGAGCGACTACGTGAAGATTTTAAAGATCTGTGATTTCAAGCCATGGAACAATCCATGCTTCAATCACTGCCGAAGTCATCCAAGGGAGGAAGTATGCTATCGTAATTAAACATGAATCAATTTTTAAAAACAATAACGATTTATTTTATAAACAAATAAAATAAAGCTCCCTCGCGCTAAATTATATATTTGCAGAACTTAAAATTCTTTCTGCAAACACTGCAGGTTTGGCAATCGGCTTATTATAAAATATTTGGAAAGTCCTTTTCCGTAGACCATCCTGCTGTTGCCAGAATATGGTCCATTGTTACCTCCATATTTCTGGCTGCCGATGTTGCTGCTGCCCTGGTGGAGTGAGATTTTAAAATGTCAGTATCCACCCCAGCAGCCCCCAGAACCTGTCTGAGCCATCTTTAGATGGTCTGTACTGACACCCGACCATGAGGCTGTTTGAAGCTAACCCATAATGCCATTTCGCTTCCTCTTAAGGCTTTTGTTGTCCTAAGATAAAGCAGTAGGTGTGTCATGTCCAAACTTAGTCCCAAAGTTCCTGGTCTACTCTGTATGACCAGCTCCAAGATTCTGAATGTTATCTTATCAGTTGATGTTACCATATTGTCCAGTCTTAATTTGTATAGGGACTGGACCCTTTGAGCTGAGACCAAGGCCATCAGCATGACTGTTTTTAGTGTGAGCTGTTCCAGGGACAGGGACTTAGCTGGTGACCAACCCCTTAGTAATGTCAGGTCAACACTGACGTCCCACATCTGGGTGTACCTTGCTCTGGGAGGATTGGTGTTATAGATACCCCTCATCAGTTTGGCAACCAGAGGGTGAGATCCTATGGGCTGCTGTTCTGGTGCCTGCCATAAATACGCTGACAGAGCACTCCTAGCACTGTTAATTGTGCTGTAACTCAGTCCTTCATCAAAGTGAAGGCTGGATAGGAACTCCAGGACGTTGATGATTGTAGCTGATCTGTATGCTACCCCAGTCCTCGAGCAGTACGCTTCCCACTTCCGAATGCTGGAGAGGTACTGCTTCTTAGTCAATTCTCGATAGGCCACCGTGATCATGTTCATGGTCCTGTCCGATAATCCCAGATCCAACAAAGGCCGTTTCAAATTCTGCAAGCCAACAGATTTATCTTGTCATGGCACGGATGACTTTCGCCCGTAACAGGATGGACCAATAGATCTGGTCTTTTGGAAATGGTCATACGTGGTTCAGAGACCATGTCGAGGACCACAGGGAACCATGGCTGTGTAGGCCAATCGGGTACTACCAAAATACCTGAAGCTGAGTCCATTTGTATTTTGCGTAGGACCCGACTGATTAGTCAGAAGGGGGGAAAAGGCATAGAAAAACAATTTTCCCCAATTCAGCGAAAAAGCGTCCGTCGCTGCTGCCTCAGGGTCTGGTTCCCAAACGACATATGTTGGTAACTGGTGATTCAGTCTGGATGCAAAGAGATCGATATCAGGTGTTCCATACCGCTTTGTAATATCAGCAAACACTTTGTGGTTCAACATCCATTCGGTGTTGCAATTAAATTTCGTGACCTGGTGTCTGCCACTGTATTAAGCTTACCTTGTAGGTAAGTTGCTGATAGCCAAATATGTCTGTCGACACACCATTGCCAGATTGTGTTGACCAGATCATCACACGATATCGATTTTACTTCAGAGTCACGTGAGTGACTATGTGAAGAACCCGCTCAGCACGCATGCGCGTCATTGCGTTCACGCAGGCAACAGCGACGCAGCGGGAGTCAGGCGCTCCCGCTACAGTTTAAAAAAGACGGACCGTCAGGTAAGTCTACTCTGAGGTCGGTTTTTCTTGGCAAAAGGAGAGTTTTTGCTTTGTTCCAACAGCTAAGAAAAATGAACAGAACAAGGCTCTCCAAGAAGCCTGTCCCCCATTCGACTCCAATGGAGGAGCGTTCCATCAGTGGGAAGCAGGAGGCGGTAGGACCGCTAACCCAGCGCTCCGCCATCCCCGACACTGAGCCGAGCCCAGTCTCACTAGTGCAGCCTGAGCAGCGGACTGGATGTAAAGCCACTAAGAAGACCATCCGGCCGGTGGTTTCCGATTCGTCGGACGGGGACGTCTCACCGCCCGCTCGGGGCAGAGACAGCTGCCTGAGTCGCATGGAGCGGCTCGTGGAGCGTATGCTCCAGCGAGACGTGCTTCGTGAGGAGCAGTTTCGCAGAGGGAGTTCAGGCACTCCCGCCACAGTGCCTCGTGCACTGGCCATCGCTTCCCCCTCATCCGAGGACAGCTGTGGCGACCAGGGCTGGGCTGGTCAAAAAGAGGGGTTAATGGCTGAAGAAGTCGGGAGTATGCCAGGGGTACAGGAACAGGAAGAGCTGCTGGGTATGGTGAACCACTACATGGCAGCTCCACAAGCAGGACGGCCATTAGAGCCAAAACTAGCGGCCAGCATTAACCACCTATCCAACAGGCCCCTACAGGAGCAGGTGGTTAATGAGGTCTTAGAACAATATACGGCTTCTGAAAATTGTGAATCGCTCAAAGTGCTGGCTGTCAACAGCCAAATCTGGGGGCACGTTGGGTCAAATATTCGAAATCAGGAACTACAACTTCAGCGGATCCTCAGGCTCCTGACGTCAGCCATCACCTCATTTGTTCGTTCTGTGGATGGTACAGAAATGACCACAAACCAGCAGGACACCCTCGCACTGCTGTGCAATACTCAATTTGAGATAAATAACCTCCGCAAGGGGATTATAAGACCTGCCCTCAACCCGAAATTCACGGGGTTGTGTAAAACTCCAACCATTGAGTCAGATACACTGCTCTTTGCAAAGACCTCACCAAAAAAGTCAAAGACATGGAGGAGGCTTCCAAAACTTTCGGCCTCATGAGGGCAGTCCCCGGGACGAGTAAAACAAAATCCACAAAAGCCAAGCGGCAGCACCCCACCGCGTCCACCAGTCGACGTCCACCCTATGGGACTGGTGAAAGCTCGGGGTCCGCACATCACCACCGGAAGCCTTTTTTAGGCCAAGGCCCAGAGCGGACCCCATGGAAAATGCACCAACCCCAAACCTCACCAACACGTCAGACAACGCACAAGACTCGTCATCCTACGAAGAAGCAGAAGAAACACCCATAACCATGGAGGTAGGTGGGTCTGGTTCGTACCAGCATATAGAAAGTAGGGGCGCTATACTAACAGGGGGGAGATTACACCTGTTTAAGGAAGCATGGGAGTCTATCACGTGTGACAAGTATATACTCAATAGCATTCGTGGATACAAAATACAGTTTGCACTAGAAAAATTGCTACCAGTTCAGCATTCACCCCAGAGGGTTTTTTCCCTCTCAGTTAAAGAAAACGAGAGGGACAAGCTGAACTGGTGAGACTAATCACTAAGGGTATCCTTGAAAAAACAAAACATGAACCCTTGGAATTTGTGTCTAATATATTTACTAAAACTAAAAAAGATGGTGGGTGTCGCATCATCATTGACTTAACTTCACTAAATATGTTTGTTAAGTATGTACATTTCAAAATGGAAACGTTTGTAACTGCCAAACAACTGATTTCCAAAGGATACTTCATGGCAAGCATCGACCTTAAAGATGCTTACTATTCAGTACCCATTCATAAGGATCATCGCAGATACCTGAAATTTACCTGGATGGGGCAACAATGGCAGTTTAAAGCATTACCCAATGAGTTAACATCAGCCCCAAGATTATTCACCATGATACTAAAACCAGCCCTGGCAATATTAAGGAGACAAAAACATATTGGCATGGCATATCTTGATGATATCTTAATAGTAGGCAAAACCATGGAATTGGCTATATCAGCTGTGTCAGCTACCAAACAATTGTTTGAAACCTTGGGATTTGTCTTACATCCAGATAAATCTAAGTTGAAGCCATCCACAACCATGGACTACTTGGGCTTCACTATTAACTCAGTCCACATGTCTGTAACTTTGCCAAAAGACAAAACAACTGAATTGGCACAATCATGTAACAATTTAATGGTCAACGAGCGACCAACTATTCGACAAGTGGCAAGAGTAATTGGGGAAATGGTAGCAGCATTTCCGACTCCACAATTTGGACCTTTGCACTATCCAAACTTACAAAGAGCAAAGGTACAGGCACTAAAACGACATGCAGGTCATTATGATCGTATCATGAAATTACCCACTGAAGCAATATCAGAGCTACAGTGGTGGGCAGAAAATGTTTGGCATAGGTCCAGCCCTATCATCATCGTTAACCCTGCTTTAGTTATCCAAACAGATGCCAGTGCTCAAGGCTGGGGAGCAACTAACTCCATATCCAGTACAGGTGGTAGATGGACTAACCCAGAGTCATTGTTACTTCTTACACTGGGCATTAACTATCTAGAGATGTTGGGTGCCTTTTACGGTTTATAAGCATGTGCATCAAATATGCATCACTTGCATGTTTGGTTACAATTAGACAATACTACGGTGGTGGCCTATATTAACCACATGGGCGGCATAAAATCGATATCATGCAACAAATTGGTCAACACAATCTGGCAATGGTGTGTCGAAAGACATATTTGGCTATCAGCAACTTACCTGCCAGGTAAGCTAAATACAGTGGCAGACACCAGGCCACGCAAATTTAATGACAACACCGAATGGATGTTAAACCCCAAAGTTATCAAGCAATGTGGCACGCCAGATATTGACCTATTTGCGTCAAGGCTAAATCACCAGGTACCTATGTATGTCGCTTGGGAACCAGACCCTGAGGCAGCAGTGTTAGATGCGTTCGCGCGGGATTGGGGAAATTTCTTCTTCTATGCATTTCCTCCCTTCTGCCTCATCAGTCGGGTACTACGCAAAATACAAATGGACTCTGCTTCAGGTATTTTGATAGTAGCCTACGCAGCCATGGTTCCCAATACTCCATGACATGGTTGTTGAAACCCCGATGATATTTCCCAGTAACCCAGAATTATTAACCCACCCAGTATCTGGCATAAGCCACCCATGCCATGATAAAATCAAACTCCTGGGTTGCAGATTTTGAAAAGACCATTACTGGGACTGGAAATGTCAGAAAAAACCGTCAACGCCATGTCAGCATCCCACCGAACATCCACAAGAAAACAGCACTTGTCCAGCATCAAAAAGTGGGAGAAGTACTGCTTGGATACAGGGACCACCTACTCAACCGCAACAGTTACCAACGTACTGGAGTTCCTGGCAGCCCTTCACCACGATGAAGGACTCAGCTACAGTGCCATCAACACAGCTAGAAGTGCTCCGTCATGCATATTTAACTCAGGCACCAGGACATCAGGCCATGGGGTGGTTAAACTAATGAAGGGAATTTACAACTCTAACCCTCCCCCCAGACCAAGTTACACCCATATATGGGATGTCAGTGTGGTCCTGACATACCTCAAGGGATGGCCACCAGCCAGGTCCCTCACCCTGGAACAATCTACGCTCAAAACTATCATGTTGATGGCACTTGTATCTGCACAGAGGATCGAGTCACTACACCTATTGTGACTGGACAGCATGATCATAGCTCCAGACCAGGTCTCTTTCGTTATCCAGGGACTGATCAAACAGAGCAGACCAGGAACACCCAACCCTGTCGTGGAATTCCGGGCTTACCCGCCAGAACCACGGTTATGTCACACCTACTGTCCTACTGTCCTACATAGACACAACCAAAATAATTCGAGGGAGTGAAAAAGCTTTATGGGTCAGTCACAAAAAACCTTATGGTCGGGTGATGAGCCAAACCATTTCGAGATGGCTCAAGCAGGTGCTAAAAGCTGCTGGTATGAACACTAACATGTACAAATCTCACTCCACCAGGGCAGCATCCACGTCGACGGCCAAAAGAATGGATGTGCCTATAGACCACATCCTGGCTACGGCAGGGTGGTCGGGGGAAAGAACGTTCCGAACTTTCTATAATAAGCCGTTGGCAAAACCTGCTTTATTTGCAGAAAAAATTTTACAGTCTGCAAATATTTAATTTAAGCCCAGGGGAGCAATTTAATTTCTTTGTTGTTATTGTTAATAAATACCGTTGTTTTTACAAACAGATTCATTGGTTGATTACGATAACACACTTCCTCCCTCAAGGTCTTTGGTAGTGAGCGAAGTAAGAACTGTTACACGGTTTGAAATCACAGAGCTTTAAAATCTTCACGTAGTCACTCACGTGACTCTGAAGTAAAATAGTAAGATTAAACGAGAACTTACTAGTTTGAAGTTTGATCTGTATTTTATGAGGAGTTACGATGAGGGATTACGTGCCCTCCGCTCCCACCCTCAATAATATGGGTCAAACTGATAACTGAGGTCTCCTTTTCTTTACTATGTTTATTTCAATAACTGTGTCTATCTGTGATTCCACACCGCTGCTTTGAAGTATGTCGCGCATGCGTGCTGAGCGGGCTCTTCTTGTAATCCCTCATCGTAACTCCTCTTAAAATACAGATCAAACTTCAAACTGGTAAGTTCTCCTTTAATCTTACTATTTTATTCCACCTATATGGTTAATATAAGCCACCACTGTGGTATTGTCAATTTGTAGGCGGACATGCAAATGGTGCATAGCTGAACAGTAAGCTTTTAGCCCATAAAACGCTCCCAACATTTCTAAATAATTTATACCCAGTGTCTGTAGTAGTGATGATTCTTGTATGTTCCATCTGCCACCAGTATTAGATATAATGTTAGTTGCTCCCCAGCCCTGAGCACTGGCATCCGTTTGTAATGTGAATGCTGGGTTTCTGATAACGATGGGGCTGGAACTATGCCAAATGTTTTCTTTCCACCATTGTAATTCTGAAATTGCTTTGGCTGGTAATTGCATAGGTCGATCAAAATGACCTGCATGTTGTTTTAGCGCTTGCACCTTTGCCCTTTGTAAGTTTTGGTAATGCAAAGGTCCAAACTGAGTAGCTGGAAATGCTGCTACTAATTTCCCAATCACTTTTGCCACCTGTCGAATAGATGGTTGATTAGTAACAATCAATTTGTTGCAGGCTTCCACTAATTCTGCTGCTTTGTCCTTTGGCAATGTTACATACATGTGGATAGAGTTAATTGTGAATCCCAGACAGTCCATAGTTGTGGATGGTGTCAACTTAGATTTATCTGGATGTATGCCAAACCCCAGTATTTCAACCAGATGTTTGGTAGCTAATACCGCTGATTTAGCTCATTCCACGGCTTTCCCCACAATCAAAATATCATCAAGATATGCCATGACAATATGTTTTTGTTTTCTTAGTATTGCCAAGGCTGGTTTTAATATCTTGGTAAACAGTCTTGGGGCTGATGTTAAGCCATCAGGCAACGCTTTATACTGCCATTGTTGCCCCATCCAGTTAAACTCTAGGTATCTACAATGATCCTTATGAATGGGTATTGAATAGTATGCATTTTTAAATCGATGCATGCCATGAAATATCCTTTGGAAACTAATTGTTTGGCAGTAACAAATTTGAAATGTATATACCTAACAAAAGTATTGAGAGTGGTTAAGTCAATGGATGCGACATCCACCATCTTTCTTGGTTTTTGTAAAAATATTTGATACAAATTCCAGAGAGTCATATTCTGTTCTCTCTATGACTCCTTTTGCATGTAACCTCACCAGTTCTGCATGTCCCTCGCATTTTTCCCGTTGTGAGAGTACAAACTCCCTGTGAGGTACATGTTGAACTGGCGGCATACTTTTTTGGATGAAATCAATTTTGTATCCCTGAATACTTTGTAGTATATGTTTATCAAGTGTAATAGTCCTCCATGCTTCCAAAAACAAGTGTAACCTTCCCCCTGTTAGTACAGGCCCTACACCTTTTATGTTCTGGAAGGAACCAGACCCACCTACCTCCATGGTTACCGGTAGTGTGTTCATTTCTTTGGCCTCTGTTTCTTCACTGGTTGAAGCGCCGGAGTGTGGGGTTGGCGCATCTTCCATGAGGGCCGCTCTGGGCCCTGGCCTAAAAAAGACCTCCGGGGATGATGTGCGGCCCCCATGCTTTCACCAGCACCCTGGTGTTGCGCCTGCTGGTGGATGCATAAGGGTGCTGCTGCCTGAGGTGTGTGGTTTTACTCGTTCCTGGACCTGCCCTCATAAGCCCAACGGCTTTCGACTCTTCGTGCAGATCTTTGACTTGCTTCAACAAGTCTTTCCCAAACAGCAGTATTTGTGGCTGTGCAGTTGCAGTTTTGCACAACCCTGCGAATTTGGGATTGAGGGCAGGTCTGATGGCGTCCTTCCATAGGCAGTTTATTTCATACTGTGTGTTACACAGGAGAGCCAGTGTGTCCTGCTGGTTATTGGTCATTTCGACCCCATCAACCGAACGAGCGTAAGACGTTATCGCTGACGTCAGGAGTTTTTAATACTTTCTGGAGCTTCACCTCCTGGGTCCTTATGCCCAGCCCAATGGACCCCCAGATTTGGCTGTTAATGGCCGGTACGTTTAGCGAGATGCAGTTCTCCGGAGGTGTATACTTGTCCATAGTCTCATTGACTATCTGTTCCTGCAGCGGGTGGAAGGACAGGTAGTCTACACTGGCCGCCAGTTTCGACTGTAACTGCTGTCCCGCTCGTGGTGATACCGCAAACCTGTTGACCACTCCCAGCAGCTCTTCCTGTTCCTGCACACCCAGCACACTGCTGGTATCTTCAGCCACGAGCCCCTCTTCCAGGCCAGCCCAGCCCTGGCCCCCAACGCTCCCCTCTGTCGAGGGAGATGCGATGGACAGCGCCGAATACGGTGCGGTTGTGGGTGTGTGAACACTCCCATGGCGAGCTTGCTCCATCTCCCGGAGCAAGTCTCGCTGGAGCATCTGCTCTATCAACCACTCCATGCGGGATAAACGGTCACCTTTGCCGCTCTCGGGCAGCGCGTCCTCCTGACCGGACTCGTCCGAGTCTATCGGCCGGACCGACTTCTGCTTTGCCTTGCCTCCAACCCGCTGCGGTGGTTCGAGCTGAGCAGCTTGCGGAGTTGGGCTTGGCTGAGCTGTGATTGAGTCGGTGACTGTGGACCGTAGCGAGTGCGTTCCAGGTGCCACCGGTCGCCCCCCATTGCTGGAACCCTCTTGGTCCACCACAGTCGTACGAGGCGCGACCTTCTTTAATTTTCTTCCCTTGTCCATGTTCGCTGAAACACAGAACACAGCAAGGGTTCGAAATAAACTACCTCAGAATAAGATTAACTTACATGTAGGTCCCGTTTTAAACTCTGCCGCCGGAGAGCTCTTCCCCCACCCGTCACTGTGTGAGACGCTATGTCGCGCATGCGTGCTGGCGGGGACCTCACGTAGTTACCCACGTGACTCCGAAATAAAATTAGATATAGCTCTTCGTGCTAATGGAATCAAGGGATATGGGGAGAAATCAGGAACGGGATACTGATTGTGGGTGATCAGCGATGATCATATTGAATGACGGTGCTGGCTCAAAGGGCCGAATGGCCTACTACTGCACCTATTGTCTATGTTTCTATGTTTCTATGTCCACCCACCAAGGTTAATGGCCCTCCAGTCTATTCTGGGCCATTGCCTTGCGTAAACTTGAGCCAGCAACCCTCATTAATTCTACAAACACATCTATGTGAAGCATTTGTAGCTCTGCTCACTCGAACAGAGGTACAAAGTCACCACAGGAATGGTCGCTTCGTCCCACAGTGTTTGTGCTGAACATGAAGCCAGGATGAACTGACCTCATCCTCCTGTACATGATCTCCATTCCCTGCTCTTCCATGTGCCTCTTAAACACCACTATCGCACCTGCCTCCACCACCACCCCTGGCCATGCGTTCCAGGCACCCACCTCTCTCTGTGTAAAAAAACCTGCCCCGCACATTCCCATTAAACCTGATAGACACAAAAAGCTGGAGTAACTCAGCGACTCAGGCAGCATCTCAGGAGAAAAGGAATAGGTGACGTTTCAGGTTGAGACCCTTCTTCAGAAACCTAAACCAGGAGTCTGAAGAAGGGTCTTGACCTGAAACGTCACCTATTCCTTCTCTCCAGAGATGCTGTCTGACCCGCTGAGTTACTCCAGATTTTTGTGCCTATGTTTGGATTCATCCAGCATCTGCAGTTCCTTCCTACCCATTAAACTTTCTCCTCTTTCCTTATAGCTACTGTATGCCCTCTAGTGTTGGACATTCCCACCCTGGGATAGAGGTTCTGTCTGTGATCAGGAAGATTTGTGTTGTGAGCAGTTATTCCTGTTGTTTTCAGTCCAAATAGTCAATACAGACGGAAAAACACAAAATGACTAACACAATCTCCTTTGCCACAGAATCTCCAGTCTGCCCACATCACTTTTTTATCTGTAGGAAGGAACTGCAGATGCTGGTTTAAACCAAAGATATACACAAAAAGCTGGAGTAACTCAGCAGGACAGGCAGCAACTCTGGAGAGAAGGAATGGGTGACGATTCGGGCTGAGACCCTTCTTCAGAATCCTAGACCTGGAGTCTGAAGAAGGGTCTCACCCTGAAACGTCGCCCATTCCTTCTCTCCAGAGATGCTGCCTGACCCGCTGAGTTACTCCATCTTTTTGTGTCCATCTCTTCTTTTTCATTTATCGTTCCCATGGGATGTGGATGTGGTTAGCAAGGCCGGCTTTCATTGACTATCCCAGACTGGCCACTGATCAGTAAGTGGCTGATTGTCCAGTGAATGGAGTCACGTGCAGCTGGAGTGGGCAGCAATGCCTGATGTACTTGCCTGAGAACTACAAATGGACCATTTGGATTTAAAAATATTTATTTTATAAATATAGGGGCGGTAGAGTCATGGCCTTACGGCGCCAAGGACTCAAGTTCGATCCTGACTACTGGTGCTGTCTACGGAGTTTGTACGTTCTCCCCGCAACCCACGTGGGTTTCTCTGGGTGCCCCAGTTTCCCAACAAATTTGTAGGCTCATTGGCTGTGGTTAAATTGTAATTTATTCCTAGAGTTGAGTTTAGTTTAGTTTAGAGATAAAGTGCAGAAACAGGCCCTTCGGCCCACCGAGTCCGCACCGACCAGTGATCCCCGCATATTAACACTATCCTACACACACTAGCTACATTTTTTAATATTTATACCAAGCCAATTAACCTACAAACCTGCACGTCTTTGGAGTGTGGGAGGAAACCAGAAAACCTGGAGAAAACCCAGGCAGGTCACAGGGAGAACGCACAAACTCCTTAAAGACAAGCACCCGTAGTCAGGATCTAACCCGGGTCTCTGGCGCTGTAAGGCAGTAACACTACGCTATGCCACAATGCTGGTGCACGGGGTGATTGCTGGGCGGTGTGTACTTGCGGGGCCTCAGGGCCCGTTTCTGCGCTGTATCTCGAAAGTCAAAAGTCGCCTCCACAGGAGGAATACGTCAGAATGTTACCTGGGCGTTATCACATGGAATGCCACGTGAAAAGTAATGCCCCTGTCCCACTTAGGAGATTTTAAAGTCAATTACAGGCGACTAGGCTGTCACCACATGGTCGCCGGGGTGTCACCTGGATGGTCTCCTCAGTCGCCCAAAGAGTCGTACCCTTTTTTCTGGTCGCCTCTGGTTGCCTTTCGGGTAGGTGGCGTTTCGTCAGAGCGCCCATTTGGTTAGTTTGCATTTAGGCGTCCCGCCCTTTTGGTTAGTTTGCGTTTCGGCTTTGTTTCCATTTGGTTATTTGGCTTCCACTTCTTTGCTTCGGCTTCTCGTCCTTCTCTCCAGAGATGCTGAGTTACTCCAGCTCTTTGTGTCTATCTTCGATTTAAACCAGCATCTGCAGTTCCTCCCTGCACACTGTATAGGACCCAGATGCTCCAATTGTCTTCTACATCCCAGTGAGGTGAGGGTCAGTAGCACAATTATTGGGCACTACAAATTGCTCTGAATATTTAATTTAGTTTTAGTTTAGGGATACAGCTTGGAAACAGGCCCTTCGGCCCAGCGAGTCCGTGCCGACCAGCGATCCCCGCATATTAACATTATCCTACACACACTAGGGACAACTTACACATACATCAAGCCAATTAAACTACAAACCTGCACGTCTTTGGAGTGTGGGAGGAAACCGAAGATCTCGGAGAAAACCCACGCGGTCACGGGGAGAACGTACAAACTCCGTACAGACAGCACCCGTAGTCAGGATCGAACCCGGGTCTTTGGCATTGTAGGGCAGCATATCGACCGCTGCACCACTGTGCTACTCGAGTGTGTAGGTGAATGATAGAATCTGAGGAGAATTGATGGCAACATATTGGCATTGATATTAGTATTAGTTTATTATTGTCACGTGTATCGAAACAGGGTATGTGCTATCGAGGCAGATCATAACTCGCATGTGTGCAATCACACCATGCACAAGTGCTATAGGGAGTGCAAAACGGGAAATAACCGGTACTGAATATAGTGTTACAGTTCCAGAGAAAGTGCAGCCAGCCACAGTTGTTAAGATTGTTAAGGGCTTGGACGCACTAGAGGCAGGAAACATGTTCCCGATGTTGGGGGAGTCCAAAACCAGGGGCCACAGTTTAAGAATAAGGAGTAAGCCATTTAGAACGGCGACGAGGAAACACTTTTTCTCACAGAGAGTGGTGAGGCTGTGGAATTCTCTGCCTCAGAGGGCAGTGGAGGCTGGTTCTCTGGATGCTTTCAAGAGAGAGCTAGAAAGGGCTCTTAAAGATAGCAGAGTCAGGGGATATGGGGAGAAGGCAGGAACGGGGTACTGATTGTGGATGATCAGCTATGATCACATTGAATGGCGGTGCTGGCTCGAAGGGCCGAATGGCCTACTCCTGCACCTATTGTCTATTGTCCTTCAGCGTGAAGTATAGATGGTGTTAATGGTGAGGGAGGCTGGTCCGGGTGATGCACTGAGCTGCATCCACAACTCGCAGCACTTTTGTTGCGATCAGAAGAGTTGCTAAACCAAGGTAGACAAAAATGCTGGAGAAACTCAGCAGTTGAGGCAGTATCTATGGGGGAAGGAAATAAGCAACGTTTCGGCCCGAAACGTTGCCTATTTCCTTCGCTCCATAGATGCTGCTGCACCCGCTCAGTTTCTCCAGCTTTTTTGTGTACCTGTGTTTGACAAGACAACGGGTCACCTCAGCAATGATATTACAAGAATAAAATTAAGATAAAAAAAGATACGATAAAAGTGACACAAGAGAGTTGTCGCAGGCACCAGGCGCACAGATAGTGGCGGAGAAGAGTTTAAAATGAACTTCACTCAGAGTATAGACACAAAACGCTGGAGTAACTCAGCGGGCCAGGCAGCATCACTAGAGAAGCAATGGGTGACAATTCCTCCTCTCCACAGATGCTGCCTGTCCCACTGAGTTACCCCAGCATTTTGTGTCTGTCTATCTTCGATTTAAACCAGCACCTGCATTTCTTGCACTCTCAGAGTGTGTTCATTTTGGTTCCCTCAACTAATCTGGGTGACTCTTTATTCCTGTAGAAACTTTCTTGTTAGTCAGACCTGATGAATGGTTTTAGTTTGCACATATACTCCTGCCTCGCCACAGACAAGGTTTCGAAGCAGTGCAGTTCCTGCATATTGTATCGATTTGAAATATTGTCTTCCCCAGTAAAGAAGAAAAATGGGTTACCAGCACGTTCCCCAGCTGTTGTCAGCGTGATCAATCATTTATAAATACCACTGGACTGATGCACAGAACCCATCTCCTAGTAGCAGGCTATACATAATAGCATAATATATGATGCCTGCAACACAATAACCTCAAACAGAGTTAGCTTCATGATTTACTGCAGGGAGCCATTATCTCAAAAACCTACTTTATGTTCCACTAACTTTGTTGCAATGTTTGATAGATTGCAAGGCTGGCCCATGTAAAACCTCTCACCTTGGAATGTCCCATTAACATCCCCGTTCACAAGTGGCAGTGATCACACTCAGCAGAGAATGAATCTGCTGCTGCTGCCTCACGTGAAACATGAAGGTGATTTTTGTTGAGGTAAACCAGCAAATGCTGGACACCCTGGGTCGTGGAGTCACAGAGTGATACAGTGTGGAAACAGGCCCTTCAGCCCAACTTGCCCACACCGGCCAACATGACCCAGCCACACTGGTCATAGAGTGATACAGTGTGGAAACAGGCCCTTCAGCCCAACTTGCCTACACCGGCCAACATGACCCAGCTACACTGGTCATAGAGTGATACAGTGTGGAAACAGGCCCTTCAGCCCAACTTGCCCACACCGGCCAACATGTCCCAGCTACACTGGTCCCACCTGCCTGCGTTTGGTCCATATCCCTCCAAACCTGTCCTATCCATGTACCTGCCTAACTGTTTCTTAAACGCTGGGATTGTCCCTGCCCCAACTACGTCCTCTGGCAGCTTGCCTCCTCTGGCACCCACCACCCTTTGTATGAAAAAGTTACCGCTGAGGTTCCTATTAAATTGTTTCCCCTTCACCATGAACCTATGTCTCCTGGTCCTCGACTCCCCTACTCTAGGCAAAAGACTCAATGTCTACGAAGGGGCTGGGAATTCAGTGGATCAATGATTCTTTATTGTCAAGTATGCACTTTAGTTTAGTTTAGTTTAGAGATACAGGGTGGAAACAGGCCCTTCGGCCCATCGAGTCCACGCCGACCAGCGATCCCTGCACACTAACACTATCCTACACACACTGGGGCCAATTTTACATTTACCAAGCCAACTAACCTACAAACTTATACGTCTTTGGAGTGTGTGAGGAAACCGAAGATCTCAGAGAAAAACCACGCGGTCACTGGGAGAATGTACAAACTCCATACAGACAGCACCCGTAGTCGGGATCGAACCCGGGTCTCTGGCGCTGTAAGGTAGCAACTCTACCGCTGCTGATGTCCTTGTGAAAGATGCTATAAAAATGCATCTTGTTATTGAATTTCCCTTCCTTCTACAAGTCCAGCAATTTGCTGAAGCTGCATAACCAATGAATCAGATAGAATCATTCAGCATGGCAACAGGCCCTTCGACCCAACTAGCCCATGCCAACCAAGATTCTTCATCGACATTAGTCACACCTGCCAAGATTTGGCCCATATCCCTCTAAATCAGCCTTGATCAGCCATGAGTTTGTACGTTCTCCCTGTGACCACATGTGTTTCTGCAGGTCCTCTGGTTTCCTCCCACACTCCAAAGACAGCAGGTTTGAAGGTTAATTGGCTTTGGTAAAAATTGTAAATTGTCCCTAGTGTGTAGGATAGCACTAGTGTACAGTGTGATCGTTGGTCGGTGCGGACTCGGTAGGCCAAAGGGCTTGTTTCCATCCTGTATCTCTAAAGTCTAAAGTAATTTTAATTGATGTTATATAGTACCTGCCTCAACTACCTCCTCTGGCAGTTTGTTCCATGTACCCACCACAGAACAATGCACAGAAATAACATTTATTGCAACTTATGCCCCTGTCCCACTTAGGAAACCTGAACGGAAACCTCTGGAGACTTTGCACGCCACCCAAGGATTCCGTGCGGTTCCCAGAGGTTGCAGGTGGTTGCCGGAGGTTGCAGGTAGTGGAAGCAGGTAGGGAGACTGACAAAAACCTCCGGGAACCGCAGGGAAACCTTGGGTGGGGCACAAAGTCTCCAGAGGTTTACGCTCAGGTTTCCTATGTGGGACAGGGGCATTATCTGAATTGGCTTTAAACTTGGAAGCTGTCTTTGACCACTAAACTGGCCTGAACCCACAAGAGACACAAAGTTCTGGATTAACTCAGCGGGTTAGGCAGCATCTCTGGAGATAAAGGATGGGTGACGTTTCAGTCTGGGACCTTGTTCAAGCTAAGCCCAGATGCAATTCAACACCATATCTGCTAAGGTACACAAATATGCTGGAGAAACTCAGCGGGTGCGTTTCTCCAGCATTTTTGTGTACCTTCGATTTTCCAGCATCTGCAGTTCCTTCTTAAACACCATATCTGCTAACTCTGTTTGCAGAAAGTGCACCTGGCTCTTCTCAATGTGAAGGCATGAATTATGGTTGTTTTAAGGTTTATGATCAAATGTTTTTAAAATCTTTTTAAGTGACTGTGCATCAATAAAACTAACAAATAGTTCACAGTTCTGCAGCTTACAATCATTTTTAGTAAGTTGAAGCTCAGGTTATCCACAGGTGGTGAATTGCCACTGCCACGATCAGTTGCACACATTTTAAACAGTTTTAATCAGACTATATTACATCACCACTATAGTTTAGTTTAGTTTGGAGAGATACAGCATGGAAACAGGCCCTTCGGCCCACTGAGTCAGTGCCGACCAGCAATTCCCACACACACACTGGGGACAATTTTACATTGATACCGAGCCAATTAGCCTACAAACAAAATGTACGTCTTTGGATTATGGGAGGAGACCGAGGATTTCGGAGAAAACCCACGCAGGTCACAGGGGGAACGTACTAGCTCTGTACAGACAGCACCCGTAGTCAAGATGGAACCCGGGTCTCTGGCGCTGTAAGGCAACAACTCTACCGCTGCCACACTATAGATCAATAATATTGTCCAAGGTCTGAAACAGTCATCACCTGGTTTGAGAGATGTATTTTATTTGGCAAGGTCAAATGTAAATGAGAGTCTAAAACACCTTCGTATATCTGGTACAGCTAATGAACAAATTCCGCATCTAGATCCCAAAAGAGAAACTATACCCCAAAATGACCTTCCGAAAACTACTGTCCTGGGTCACTGAAGAGGTCAAAGGTGAATGAAAGTTTATATAACTCGCTCACCTTTGACCCCGTCAGTGACCCAGTCATATAGCATGGGAACAGGCCCTACGGCCCTATGGGTCTTGACCCGAAACGTCACTTTTTCCCTTCGCTCCATAGATGCTGCCTCACCCACTGAGTTTCCCAGCATTTTTGTTTACTCTCTATCCACGCTAGTTTGTCCCATATCCCTCTCAACTTTTCCTATCCATGTATATTCCAAATGTGATTGTAATGTTGTTATTGTACATTATTGCCTCCATTCATTCATCTGGCTGCTAGTCTCGTACATCCATTACCCTCAGTGATAAAAGTTGTCTCTCAGGTTCCCATTGAATGTCCCCCCTCTACGACCTTGGCAGGCCCGGCTCACCTGCTGCGGTCCCTGGCACAACCAGGAACCTGCCTGTAGGCTCGTGGCTGGCGTAACCGGGAGGGAACTGGAGAAGTTGGACATAGAAACATAGAAAATCGGTACAGGAGGAGGCCATTCGGCCCTTCGAGCCAGCACCGCCATTCATTGTGATCATGGCTGATCGGCTCCAATCAATAACCTGTGCCCGCTTTCTCCCCATATCCCTTGACTCCACTAGCCCCTAGAGCTCTATCCAACTCGCCCTTAAATCCATCCAGTGATTTGGCCTCCACTGCCCTCTGCGGCAGGGAATTCCACAAATTCACAACTCTCTGGGTGAAAAAGTTTTTTCTCACCTCAGTCTTAAATGGCCTCCCCTTTATTCGAAGACTGTGGCCCCTGGTTCTGGACTCGCCCAACATTGGAAACATTTTTCCTGCATCTAGCTTGTCCAGTTCTTTTATAATTTTATATGTTTCTGTAAGATCACCCCTCATCCCTCTAAACTCCAGTGAATACAAGCCGAGTCTTTTCAATCTTTCCTCATATGACAGTCCCGCCATCCCCAGGACATGAGGTGCAAGGGCGGGTCGGAGGGTGAACCGGGGTAATGCCTCCAACATCTTCAAGGTCGGCTACAGGAGGCACCTCCGGAACACAAGGATGGGCGGGCAAGGAGAGGAGGAGGACGATAGTACATCATGCCCGCGGGCCGACCGGACTTTGGTTTTTGAATAATGGCACCAATAACGGTGTCACAGCATGTGTAATATAAGCAAAAATAATTTCACCGTGCAGTCACATACACCACAACAAAAACTCCATTGAGCATTGACCATTGACTAAATCTTTGCACTCTAGTTCTTGACTCCCCGACCCTGGGCAGAAGCCTCAGTACATTCACCCTCCCCGTAGTTTTATAGATCTCTATAAAATCATCCCTCACCCACCTGCGCTACAAAGAATACCCCTAGTGCGCCCAAACTCTCCCTGTAGCTCAGCCCTTCGAGTGGGGTGGGAGATTGCAACCTTCACGTGGTCCACCCTGTTTCGACACATGCATTCAACCCAGCGTGCAAAATCAAATGAGATCAAATAGATCAAGTTGTCTGACAACTTTAGGCTGTGCACACCTTACGCAAGAAGAAGAAGAAGCCCCTCGAGTCCCTGGCAACATCCTCGTAAATTTTCTCTGCTCTCTTTCCAGATTAATGGCATATTTCCTTTAGCAAGGTGAGAAAAACTACCCCACGACAGAAGGGGGAGGAGTTGTACACTTTGATAGCCCCAGGGAAGAGTGATCTCCTGTGGCGTTCTGTGCTGTATCTCGATGGAACCAGTCTGTTGCTGACAATGTGTCAATGTGTAAAGTGAAAAGTGACTTGAATTTGGGAGAGTGAGGGCTGGAGTGAAAGTGCGACAAGGTTGGTCCAGGAACTTGCAATTACGTGGAGGAAGTTGAAGGTGTTGTCAGATAGCGTTAAGCCTGCATGAGTCTGTTTTCATTATTGTTACCAATCCCGATTCAGCTGGACTTCACGGAGACTGAAAGTTGACGCCTCTCCTTTGGGAAGTATTCACTTTAAGAAATCTAATTTTGTCAAACATGAATAAAGAATTATTGCCCGCCCAGAACTGAAACAGAAATGTAGAACAAGAGACTGAAGGCCAAATGTGAAACCCAGAATAGGCACAAAGCCCTCACCAAAATACACCATTGCCCCCATTGTGTAGGGAAGTGAAAGAGCCACAGCCATCAGGCTATTAAACTCGGCTCGGACAAAACTCTGAATATTAATAGCCCATTATCTGTTAATTGCACTTTATCAGTTTATTTATTTATTCATGTGTGTATATATTTATATAATGGTATATGGACATATATATACTGATCTGTTTTGTAGTCAATGCCTACTATGTTCTGTTGTGCTGAAGCAAAGCAAGAATCACCTATTGTCCTATCAGGGACACATGACAATAAACTCACTTGAATCTTGAATCTAGAGTGATCTAACATAGAACCAGCATGAATTCAGCGTGCACTCCATGTGCCAAAATGCATGTTCCATCTCCAACCAAACCAAACCAAATTAAATCGAAACCTCAGCAAGGCCAGCAACATAATCAAGAACGAGTTGAACCCTGGTCACTCCCTCTTCTCCCCTCCCCCATCGGGCAAAGGGTATAGAAGTGTGAAAACACAAACCTCTAGATTCAGGGATAGTTTCTTCCCAGCCGTTATCAGGCAACTGAATCATCCCACCACAACCAGAGAGCAGAGCTGAACTACTATCTACCTCATTGGAGACTGTTGAACCATCAGTCTTTGCTGGCTTTACCTTGCACTAAACGCTATTCCCTATATCCTGTATCTGTACACTGTAAATGGCTCGATTGTAATCATGTATTGTCATTCTGTTGACTGGTTAGCCGCAACAAAAGCTTTTCACTTTACCTCAGTACATTGTGACAATAAACTAAACTAAACTAAACTAAACAAATCAAAACCAAAAATACCCCACTAAATATGCTGGAAATACAGCAGGCCAGGCTTTCTCCCCATGACCCCTGACACCCGCACTAATCAAGAAGCTATCTATCTCTGCCTTAAAAATACCCATTGACTTGGCCTCTACAACCTTCAGTGGCAATGAATTCCACAGATTCACCACCCTCTGACTAATGAAATTCCTCCTCGTCTCCTTCCTAAAGGAACGTTCTTTAATTCTGAGGCTATGACCTCTAGTCCTAGACTCCCCCACTAGTGGAAACATCCTCTCCACATCCACTCTATCCAAGCACTTCCACTATTCGGTACGTTTCAATGAGGTCTCCCCTCATTCTTTTAAACTCCAGCCCAGTGCCGCCAAACACTCATCATATGTTAACCCACTTGTAAAGTAGATCTTGTACAAGATCGTTCTTGTAAATCTCTTCTGCATCCTCTCCAGAGCCAGCACGTCCTTCCTCAGATATGGTGCCCAAAATGGCACACGATATTCCAAATGCGACCTGACCAGCACCTTATAGAGCCTCAACATTACATCCCTGCTTTTGTATTCTAGGCCATTTGAAATAAATAATGAGTTCAAGAACCTTGTGGCTGTGGCGAAGAAGCTGTTCCTGAGCCTGGACGTTAGTTTTCAGGCTCCTGTACCTTCTTCTGTACGATGGCAGGGGTGAAATGAGAGCATGGCCAGGATGGTGTGGGTCGCTGATGATGCCGGCTGCCTTTTGGAGCAGCAACTATTGTAGATCCCTTCGATGTTGGGGTGGTCAGTCCCGTGATGGACTAGGCAGTGTTTTTGCAATCTCCTTCAGTTCTGGGCGTTTGAGTTGCCCCAACCAGTCCGTTATACGGTGGGATCTGGAGTTAATTGCTTTGGAGGTTGGTGAAGTGATCTACAGTGCCTTTGAGAAAGGGAGATATTTTCAGATCTTCACAGGCAAAGGAGGCGGATGGGATTGCTTTTCTGGGAGCTAGCCTGGACGCAATGGTTTGAATGGCCTCCTGGGCTGCTATAATTTATGATTCAATGCTTTTAAGTAACATAGACACTTAGAAAGTAGGCCATTTGGCCCTTTGAGCTAGCACTGTCATTAAATATGATCATGGCTGATCATTCAAAATCCCGTTCCTGCTTTCTTCGCATATCCCTTGATGCCGTTAGCCCTACCTAGAGCTAGATCTAACTCTCTCTTGAACACTTTGTAGCTCACACCAAGCTTTTACCGCTAGCTCCAAGAGTTTTATATCTTCATGCTTCATGGAACAGGGTTAAAGAATGCTTGATTGTGCTTCATTAGATCTGCCCTGTCCTTCACCATTCTGTGTACCTCTATGTGAAGCTGCAGTTTAGTTTAGTTTAGAGATACAGCGCGGAAACAGGCCATTCAGCCCATTGAGTCTGCACCAACCAGCGATCCCTGCACATTAACATTATCCTACACACGCTAGGGACAATTTAGACATACACCGCTGTAGGCCGCGTCCGGTCCACGTGCTCGGCCTCGGAGCAGCGCCCGGTCCAGCCCAGTCCCAGGCTGCTGCAGGGCCTCCAGCGGCCACTCCCCCATCTAGACCGTGCACTCCCTCCCATGCTGCTGGGATCGCAGCTATTTACAATATACATCAATGATTTGGATGAAGGGATTCAAAGTAACATTAGCAAATTTGCAGATGACACAAAGCTAGACGGCAGTGTGAACTGTGAGGAGGATGCTATGAGAATGCAGGGTGACTTGGACAGGTTGGCGGAGTGGGCAGATGCATGGCAGATGAGGTTTAATGCGGATAAATGTGATGTTACCACTTTGGTAGCAAAAACAGGAAGGCAGATTACTATCTAAATGGCGTCAAGTTGGGAAAAGGGGAAGTACAATGGGATCTGGGAGTCTTTGTACATCAGTCTATGAAAGTAAGCATGCAGGTACAGCAGGCAGTGAAGAAAGCGAATGGCATGTTGGCCTTTATAACAAGAGGAATCGAATATAGGAGCAAAGAGGTCCTTCTGCAGTTGTACAGAGCCCTAGTGAGACCACACCTGGAGTATTGTGTGCAGTTTTGGTCCCCTAATTTGAGGAAGGACATTTTTGCTATTGAGGGAGTGCAGCGTAGGTTTACAAGGTTAATTCCCCGGATGGCGGGACTGTCATATGCTGAGAGAATGGAGCGGCTGGGCTTGTACACTCTGGAGTTTAGAAGGATGAGAGGATATCTCATTGAAACAAATGAGATTGTTAAGGGCTTGGACACGCTAGAGGCAGGAAACATGTTCCCGATGTTGGGGGAGACCAGAACCAGGGGTCACAGGTTAAGAATAAGGAGTAAACCATTTAGAACGGAGACGAGGAAACACTTTTTCTCACAGAGAGTTTTGAGTGCGTTGAATTCTCTGCCTCAGAGGGCGGTGGAGGAAGGTTCTCTGGATGCTTTCAAGAGAGAGCTAGATTGGGCTCTTAAAAATAGCGGAGTCAGGGATATGGGGAGAAGGCAGGAACGGGGTACTAATTGGGGATGATCAGCCATGATCACATTGAATGGCAGTGCTGGCTCGAAGGTCCGAATGGCCTACTCCTGCACCTATTGTCTATTGTCGTTGGAGTGTGGGAGGAAACCGGAGCACACGGATAAATACAAACTCCATACAGACAGCAGCAGTAGTCGGGATCGAACCCGGGTCGACTGCAAGTGCTGTAAGGCAGCAACTCTACCGCTGTGCCACCGTGGCTGCTCCATGTAGGTGTGTTACAAAACCTACCTGAAACGTGGCTGAGCATCTGCCATAAATATTTTTGGCGCTGTTTAGAGGGGGCGGGTTTTTTAAAACGCGATTTTACTAGGCTGTTGCAATCGAAAATGTTCAGCCTAGTAAATCATTAACGGAAAATCGCTGAAACACCCCGTCACAAAAGGTATTATTAGTTTTTATGGCCTTGTAAAATAGTTAGAGTAGTTTAAAAAGCACTCTCTAAACTCGCAACCTCTCGCAGCCCCAGGGTTTTATAAAGAAAACAATTAAAGGTATGTACCTTATTTTTACATTAAATGGGGCTTGTTTATAACCCTGTGTATAAAGTTTTCTATAGCGAGTAGTTCATTTTGGGCTCTTTATATCCGGTGGCTGGGCACTTGAGGGCACAAATCCAGGCAATAATCTAAACCAGCAGCGTTCACACAGCCACTGAAAGCGATTTAAATTCTTTAATTTACAGCAAATGCCTAAATTCCTTCCATTTGGCCAGAAAATGATGTAACCGGTGAATATTATTTGGACACTGGGCTATTTACCCAGATGTTTAGATCTAGTGTAACAGAAGTTTGAAATTAGCTACAATGGGTAACTAACTAATTATATGCTTTAATTTTTAATTTCAGGTCATCCAAGTAAGATTATTTATATTTGTTTCAGAATCCTTCAATCTATGATAACTGAAAATTTCATTCAGTTCTCTTAAGTTTTAAGAAGGGATGGGGACGGTCCAGGGCACAGCTTTTTTGTTATGTCCATAGCGGGAACAAGAGCTAATTTCCGGTAGAGCAAATGGCCCTCTTGAGATATGGGGCAGAATAGGTCAAAACAAGTTTTTAAATCTCAAAAAAATGCTTTGTAGGCCCCATGCAGCAAGAGGAGCCCCGGTGACTGCAGTTGTCGGTAATCTTTGCCAATGCACGAGTATTCCAGCAAGTCATGGCCAGAACCACCGGTTACGCCTGGCTTACCCACCGTGTACCGGGGACCCACCTGGAGCCCCGTCCCGCCCGCCCAGAGTGGAGGGAGAGGGATGGAGGGCCAGTGAGCAGAGCGGCAGGAGAGGGAGAGCACGGCCTCGATGGGGGAGTGGCTGCTGGAGGCCCTGCAGCAAGAGGCCGAGCACGTGGACCATACGCGGCCTACAGCGGTGGAGCAGCGGCGGAGGTCACCATGGCAGCGCTTGGCCAGGCCCACCCTGCACCGTCGCCATGACAACGGGCCTTCATGGTCAGGTCAAGATTCCTCCACTTGCAACAACTGGGACTTGGAAATGGTGACTGTACACTGTCTCAGTGTCCTACTGCTACACACTGTACTGTATCTGAGATACTTATCCACGATGTATCTTAGTGATTATGTACAGTGATACTTGTACTGAATCATTTTTGGGCTTTTTAGTTTAGTTTATAGAAGCAGCATGGAAACAGGTCCCTTGACCCACCGAGTCTGTGGCGTATGTTATCCCACTTTCTCATCCACTCCATACACACCAGTGGCAATATTACAGAGGCCAATTAACATACATATCTGTACGTCTTTAGGATGTGGGTGGATACCGCTGCGCCACCGTGCTGTACCTCAGTGGGCTGAAGGGCCTGTTTCCATACTGTATCTCTCTGTGACACCAGGAGACAAGATGGTGGACCATCTCCTGGGATCCAGTACCTCAGATGGCACTACTACGGTGGTGTGGGACTGCAGTGGAGAATTGATAGCGTGAGGGTGGCACGCCACTTTCCCTAAGGGATTTTGGGAATGTTGGAGTTTGGGAACAACTTGCCGAATAGCGGAAGACCGGGATAGAGTGGATGTGGAGAGGATGTTTCCTCTAGTGGGAGAGTCTAGGACCAGAGGTCACAGCCTCAGAATAAACAGGCGTACCTTTAGAACAGAGATGAGAAGAAAGTTCTTTAGTCAGAGGGTGGTGAATCTGTTGGTCAATGGATATTCTTATATATTTACAATTTATTTGTTGTCATTTGAACCTCATTTGGTTTCTGCAGTCATACAAACAAGTAGAAGAACCAAGACACAACACATTTTACACAGACATCCATCACAGCAAATCTCCTCCTCACTGTGATGGAAGGCAAAGTCTTATCTCTCCCCATTTCTCCTCCCGATGTCAGAGTCAAAGCCCCCGGCGGGCGATGGTAAGTGTCCCGCGGCCATTAAGGCCGTGCCGGGTGATGCAAGGCCGCGCTCCGGGTCTTGATGTTGGAGCTCCCGGCAGATGCTAGCAAGTCCCGCGGCAACTTGAAGCCGTGCCGGGTGATGTAAGGCCCTGCTCCAGGTTATCCTCAACCCCGCAACTCGGGCGGGAGAAGTCGCCGTTGCGGAAGCCCCGAAAAGCGATCTCCCACCAGGGACCCGGTGTTACCGTCCACCAGACCTGCAGCTGGAGCCTCCGAATCTCCGGGATCGGGCCGCAGCAGCGCGCCACCACAGCTCGTCCCGCTCCGAACTCGGCCAACTCGGGAAGTAAGTCCGCAGGCTCCATGACTGGAGCCCCAGGTCGTTCCGGTTGGAGGCCGCTCCACGGTGCTAGGCCCCAACGACAACGGAGACCCGACTGAGAAAAGGTCGGGTCCTCCGTACAGGGAAAATATTTAAAAGATTCCACCCCCCCCCTCGCTATAAACATAAACTACACTCAAAAGAGACAAAAATTAAAAAAAGACAAACGGACTGCAGAGGCCCCCACCCACATTTAAGGCAGAGATTGACAGATTCATGATTAGTACGGGTGTCAGGGGTTATGGGGAGAAGGCAGGGGTATGGGGTTGAGAGGGAAAGATAGATCAGACATGACTGAATGGCGGAGTAGACTTGATGGGCCGAATGGCCTCATTGCGCTCCCACAACTTATGAACAAGATGGCGTTTGCTTTGTGGTAGAGCTTCTACTTTATTTGAAACTGCAATCACATTGCTGAACGGCTCGGGTGCAATTTGGATGATCAGTTCTGGCCTCTGAATTATACATCAAGTGACATAACTGGCTCAGCATCACACCAGTGTTCAAAGTCAGCAACACACTGTCTGGAACGGTAATGTAGCTGTGTCTGGTCTGTGGGCAGGCACGGAACTGGGATGGGCTGTGTTGGCATGAGACTCCCTTGTGAATCCGGATTTTTGTAGCTCCAGGAAGTCACTTAAAGTGGGTCACATGTAATTAATTGAGACTCGTACCTTTTTGTGGAATCTTTCCACAAGATGGGACCTCACTAGGTAAATAACTCCGCTTCCTTAGTTCCTTCTATCACCGTGACATGACAGAGGTTTGATGCTTGTTCGCTCCAAGAGACTTCTTCATCACACGGTTTTGCAGACCTGATTCATATTTATAAGCTACTGAGACTTTGAGGTAAAGCACAGAAATTCATGGCTACAGAAGTTTAGCGTGTTTAATTATCTGCTAATTCAAAACCTGCTTCTGTGTATTTTACAAGCACTCTCAATTTTTTTTTTTTGGAATGTTTATTTTATTAGCAATTGTACAAGAATAAAGCAATCGGCATAACAATTATACAATTTCCGTACAGCTTCATTTTTAACATTTTATAATTCGATACATGAATCGGGGGGGGGGGTAAAAAGTGAAATGGAAAGAATGACGAAATAGAAGAAAAGAGCCCTGAACTGCCAAAGGAGTGGAAGAAGGAATAAAAAGAGAAAAGAGAAAAAAAGCCCGGAGATATGTCCCACTATCCTTCCCTTCCCCCCCCCCCCCCCCACCTCCACTCCCACCCCCACCCCCACCCGCTCACCCATCCCAAGCATCGGTTTTAAATTTATGTTCAACCATTCTATTGTTGAAGAAATCCAGTGAAAGGAGACCATGTTTTGGAGAATTGGTCTGATTTATCAGCCAAAATAAGCCTTTAACTTTTCTAAATGTCGTGTCTTGGTCATTTCTGTGATCCACATCTTCACTGTGGGGACTGTTATCTTTTTCCAAAAGTTTTTTTTGCATTTATTAAGCCGTAGCCAAGGAAACGTCTTTGGAATGTCGTTAACTTAGAACAGCCCTCTGACATTACTAAAACTATTAGTTTTGCATCTGACTCCAGTTGAATTTTAAATGTTTTAGAGATGATATCGAATATTCCCATCCATAAATTTTGGATTTTTACACAGGATGAAAAGGAATGGGTTAAGGTAGCTTCTTGCAGGTGATATTTATCACAGATAGGGGAGACATTTGGGAAGACCTTATTCAATTGTGTATTTGAATAGTATAACCTATGCAATATTTTGAATTGTATCAGGCAATGCCTGACATTTAAAGAACAGTAATGTATGTATAGTAGGCTTTCCTCCCATATATCTTTTGATATAAACACAACTCATCTTCTCATGCTCGCCTATACGTCTCAGAAGGTGGGGTATCAGCATTTAAGAGAGTGTTATAAATGTAAGATATCCTTACTTGTATTGGCATGTCTATTCAAACAATCGTCTAATATATCTGGACCCATAAAAGGTCAATCTTATGTGTATGTTTTCACATAATCTCAGAATTGAAGATATCAAAAAAGATTGTTTGCTTTCAAATGATATTTCTCCTGGAGTTCTTGAAAAGAAAAGAAAGTCTCAATTTAACGAGAATTTTTAAATGCAAACAGTATCTGCTTCCATCCCATCTTGCTCAGATCCCATCGATAGCTACCAATTGTATTACTTTTGGCGCAGGAAGGAACTGCAGATGCTGGCTTACACCAGCGATAGATACAAAATGCTGGAGTTACTCAGTGGGACAGGCAGCATCTTTGGATGGAAGGAATGGGTGATGTTTCAGGTCAACCCTTCTTCAGACTATTATTTTTGACCTCTACTACAATGAGATGAAGGTTCACCAAGGTTCAAATTTCAAGGCTCATACAATTCTACATAACCAAAAGAATGGCCTCCTAATGCCCTGGGTTCCAATGTTCTTACATTAATGTCCAGTCCAACCAGCCTCTCTGAAAGACGTTGACAAAACCGTGAGCTGAATATCTCACGGCCATCTCTTCTGATTCAGCTGATGTACAAGGGGTGATGTGACAAGGTGCTCCATTGTGGCCCATGGGTCAACATTTTCAGCCTGAGATGAGGGGAAATTCTTCTCCCACGGAGGGGCAGAGTTCTCAGCCGCAGGAAGCAGTTGAAGCCAAGTCATTTAATGTATTCAAGACCGAGTTAGTCATTGTTCTCAGGGTTGCACGGGTTTGGGGGATATAGGGAAAAAACTGGAGCTTGATCAACTGTGATCTGCTTTCTTCCATGAAGCCAAGTTTGACACAAAATGCTGGAGTAACTCAGCGGGTCAGGCAGCATCTGTGGAGAACATGGATAGGTGACATTTCACAGAGTGCTGGAGTAACTCAGCGGGTCAGGCAGCATCTGTGGAGAACATGGATAGGTGACATTTCACAGAGTGCTGGAGTAACTCAGCGGGTCAGGCAGCATCTGTGGAGAACATGGATAGGTGACATTTCACAGAGTGCTGGAGTAACTCAGCGGGTCAGGCAGCATCTGTGGAGAACATGGATAGGTGACATTTCACAGAGTGCTGGAGTAACTCAGCGGGTCAGGCAGCATCTGTGGATCCAATCCTCCAGAGCAGCCAACAATGATGAACTTTATCAAAACCACTGCTGAAGTCATGGTCATAAGACATAGGAGCAGAATTAAGCCATTCGGCCCATCAAGTCTGCTCCACCATTCAATCATGGCTGCTCTATTTTCCCCGCTCAACCCAATTCTCCTTCCTTCTCCTCATAATTGTTGATGCCTTCCTAATCTAGAACCTATCAATCGCTGCTTTAGAAGTACCCACTGACTTTGGCCTCAGTGATAATGGATTCCACAGATTCACCACCTTGTGACTAAATAAATTCCTCCTCATCTCTGTTCTGAAGGTGTGTACTTTTATTCTGTGGCTGTGCCCTCTGGTCCTAGATTCCCCCATTACAGGAAATATCCTCTCCACATCTATCCTACCTCGACCTTTCATCATTCGGTAGGTTTCCATGAAATCTGCCTTCATCCTTTCGACACAAAAGGACACAATGTGCAGGAGTAACTCAGCGGGTCAGACAGCATCTCTGGGAGAAGATGGATAGGTGATATTTCGGGACAAAATTCTTCTTCAGACTCTGGGTCCGGAACTGGGCCTGGAATCCAGGTGAGTTGACCTCAGCCGGGGGGGGGTGGAGAGACCAATATCAGCGGAGTGAATGGTCGCGGCCCGTGGATGGCCGGAGTGTAGGTAAGGGTCACAGTGGCGGCGGCAGCAGCGGCCTGGAAAAGGCAGAGGGTATTGTTCAGTTGGCAGTCCAGGAGATTGATCTACATTTATATGCCCTAGGACATCCAGTACCTCCGTGACATTGATATGAATTGTCCTCAAGACACTTTAATTGTCCAAGTTCCCAGGCTATGTGTTTCTCCACAGTATAAACAGATGAGAAATACTCATTGAGGACCTTGCCAACCTCCTGCATACAAGGCATGGATAGAGTGGATGTGGAGAGTCAAGTGGATGGCCAAGTCAATTGATATTTTCAAGGTGGACATTGACACATTCTTGATTAGTACGCATGTCAGGGGTTATGGTAGAAGGCAGGAGAATGGTGTTGCGAGGAAAAGATAGATAGACCTGATCAGCCATGATTGAATGGCGGAGTAGACTTGATGGGCCTAATTACAATACAATACAATACAATACAATACAATGTATTCGTTGTCATTTGAACCTCATTGAGGTTCAAACGAAATTTGGTTCTGCTCCTAGAACTTATGAACTTAAGAACTCCTGTCCGTCACCTCAATGTAACTCTTGTCCGGGACGTTCGCAGTTTCCCGGATGCTCACAATGCTCCAAATGCGGTCTGACCAGCGCCTAATAAAACCTCAGCATTACATCCCTGTTTTGTATTCTAGTCCACTCGAAATAAATGCGTTTGCCTTCCTTGCTGCCAATTTGACTTGCAAATGATCATATTGGGAATCCTGCACCAGCTCTCCCAAGTCCCTTTGCACTTCCGATTTCTGAATTCTCTCCCCCATTTAGAATATAATCTGAGCCTTTATTCCTACTACATGAGTGCATGACTCCACACTTTGCTAAAGTATATTCCATCTGCCACTTCTCTGCCCATTCTCCCAATGTATCCAAGTTACAGTGAGGGGATGCCCAAGGTGGGGGCAGACATTGATGGAAGACCACCTGTGGGAGGAGGATCCACCTGCAGCTCCTTACCAACAGCGTCAGGGAACAGGGGCAGTAGCTGGTTGACCTCAGGACCTGTGTGGATGGTAAGCGTGAGGCTTTGGCTCGAGAGGCAGAGGGTGATGACAAGATAAGATGCAGTCTGTGTTTGTCCATTTCTCAACGCTCCATGGTGCAGTGCAGTGCAGGTGGGGGTGAGGACAGTGATCTGCTCCTCCTGCAGGATGTGGGAGGGCAGGGAGATGCCCAGTGGCCCCGAGGACCTCACCTGTGGGAGGTGTGAACGTACAAACTCCGCACGGACATCACCTGTAGTCAGGACTGAACCGGGTTCTCTGGCACTGTCAAGGGCCTGTCCCACCAGCATGTGATTGCATGCGTCTAGCGCGACCAAACGTGGTGGCTTGAGGCGTACGGCCTCGCGGGGCCGGTCCCACTTCCAACCGCGGAGCCGTCTGGAGTTGTGCGGAGCTGGTCCCGACATCATACTCACCAATCAGATGGGCAGGAGGCGGGCCGACTGAATTTGGACATCGCACGGCGTCGGGCGGTTACGTTACGCAATGGCACGCCAGGAGGTGACGTCATCGCGCAATACCACACGCTAGGCGTACGCCGTCAAGACGCTGCGTACGGCGTCGACACACTGCGTATGCCTGTCGAGGCGCTGCGTACGACCTCAATGCGCGGAATCTTTGGACAGTGTCAGTTTTTCGGAGCCCCGCGCAATGTCGGGACCAGCTCCGCACAACCACCTAAGGCTCTTGCAATTGAAGTGGGACAGGCCCGGTGAGGCCGTACGGCTCAAGCGACCACGTTAGGTCGCGCTCGCCGCATGCAGTCGCATGCTCGTGGGACAGGCCCTTCAGGGAGTAACTCTATCGCTGCACCACCATGCTGAGCCTTGTAATCTTGTTGTTCAGGATTCTAGTAAAAGCATTTGAGTTTAACCTGCATGTGTGTCTTCTCTGCGCTTGGGACTACACAGCTCTCAATGTCATTACAGATGATCAGCATGGAGTCAGTGGGCCGAAGGGCCTGTTTCCATGCTGTATCTTTCAATCAATCATAAAAATGCAATCCATTTCCATCAATAACATGTCACCAATTCACTCTGTATCTCCAGCAGTTTCTGATTTTAATAACTGAACAGGTACATAAACACCAGGGGATTCAGGTTCATAAATCCTCACTCCAGATTATTTATTAAAGCTGCCACTACATCATCAGTGTCCTTGGCTCGGTAAACACGTTCAGAGTGAAAAGAAATTGGAAGACATGCTGAAATCACTGATATTATGGGTAGAGTCATCAGAACAGATGCAATGGAAAGGGGCAGCATAGTGGTGCAGCAGTAGAGTTGCTGCCTTACAGCTGCCAGAGAACTTGGTTTGATCCCGACTACTGGTGCTGTATATGCAGTGTTTGTACGTGGGTTTGTCCGGGATCTCCAGTATCCTCCCACAAGACGTACAGGTTTGTAGGTTAATTGGCTTGGCATTCTTGCTATTGAGGGAGTGCAGCGTAGGTTTGCAAGGTTAATTCCCGTGATGGCCGGATTGTCATATGCTGAGAGAATGGAGCAGCTGGGCTTGTACACTCTGGAGTTTAGAAAGATGAGAGGTTATCTCATTGAAACATATAAGATTGATAAGGGTTTGGACACGCTCGAGGCAGGAAACATGTTCCTGATGTTGGGGGAGTCCAGAACCAGAACACAGTTTAAGAATAAGGAGTAAGCCATTTAGAACGGAGAGGAGGAAACACTTTTTCTCACAGAGAGTGGTGAGTCTGTGGAAGTCTGTGGAATTCTCTGCCTCAGAGGGCAGTGGAGGTGGGTTCTCTGGATTATTTCAAGAGAGAGCTAGATAGGGCTCTTAAAAATAGCGGAGGCAGGGGATATGGGGAGAAGGCAGGAACGGGGTACTGACTGGGGATTATAGCATTGAATGGCGGTGCTGGCTCGAAGGGCCAAATGGCCTACTCCTGCACCTATTGACTATTGTCATAATTGTAACTTGTTCCTGATGTGTGTGTAGGATAGTGTTAGTGTTCGGTGATCGCTGGTCAGCAAGGATTTGGTTCAGTTTAGTTTCATGTCACGTGTACCGAGGTACAATGAACAGCTTTTGTTGCGTGCTAACCAGTCAGCAGAAAGACAATAAATAATTACAATCGAGCCAGTCACAGTGTATAGATACATAAGGGAATAACGTTTAGTGCAAGGTAAAGCTGATCAAGGATTAACTGAGGGTCACCAATGAGGTAAATATTAGTTAAGGACTGCTCTCTGGTTGTTGTAGGATGATTCAGTTGCCTGATAACAGCTGGGAAGAAACTGTCTCTGAATCTGGAGGTGTGCGTTTTCACACTTCTATACCTTTTGCCCGATGGGAGAGGGGAGAAGAAGGAGTGGCCGGGGTGCGACTCGTCCTTAATTATGCTGCTGGCCTTGCCGAGGCAGCGTGAGGTATAAATGTAGTCAATGGAAGGGAGGTTGGTTTGTGTGATGTTCTGGGCTGCGTCTACAATTCTCTGCAATTTCTCGTGGTCTGGGATGGAATGTTCCCAAACCAATCTGTGATGTATGCTGATAAAATCATTTCTATGATGCATCTGTAGAAGTTGGTGAGAGTTGTAGGGGACATGCCAAACTTCCTAAGCCTAAGGAAGTCGATGTGTTGGTGTGTTTTCTTGGTTGTAGCCTTAATATGGGTGATCCAGGAGAAGATGGTGGTGATATTGACTCTGAGGAACTTGAAGCTTTCATCCATCTCCACTTCAGCGCCGTCAATGCAAACTGGGGTACGAGAACCGGGGTACGAGTCCGGTTGGATCAATAAGTCTGGCCTACTCCTCACCTATTGTCCATAACAAAGGTATTCCTGGGAATCAATGAAGGCAGAATAGTGTACGCAGCAGACCAGGCAACAGATGTGGAGACAGGAAACAGAGTTAACGTTCAGGCTCAAAACACAAAGAGCTGGAGGAACTCAACAGGTCAGACCGCATCAATGGAGGGAATGGACAAACCACCTTCCGGATCAAGACCCTTCTTCTGACTGATTGGAGTAGGGAAGAGAAAGCTGAAAAAGGGACTTGAGGATGGGGGGGGGGCTTACAAAACATAGCAAATGATAGTGGGATACGGGGAGGAGGGGGGTTAACTGACAGATGGATGGAGATAGTAACAAAGACCAGAGGTGAAAATGAGAGCAAAGAGTGTCAGATACTGAGAGAGGTGGAGTGAAATGTAAAGCCAGCGGGAGGGATATGGGTGGAAAGGGAAATGGGGGAGAGATAAAAGAGAAATGGGGGGACGAAGTAGGGGTGGGAGACGAGAGAAAGGAGGGGATGTCAAGAACAGGGTGATGGGAGGCGTGTATCCACACTGGGTGGGGTGGGGTGGAACACAGTGGGGTCCAAGAGAGGTGGGTATTACAGCTCCACCACCGATGTTCCAGCACCCTTGGTTCCAGTGTCTTTCTGGATTATCCGTTTTGCCGGTCTAACAGAGGTCACAGTCTCCGAGAGGCATCTAACGGTACCGGAACTGTCCGCCTAGGCCGCCGAGGGGCCGAGATACCGGCCCGCAAAGTCGGACTCGCGTCGGCTATGGGAACGGATCTGCCGGCTCCGGCCGGGCCGGAGTTCCAGAGCCCCGGCCGCAGGGGGCGAATTCAACCCGCTGATCGGCTACGGAAGTCCCGATGAGGTAGAGATCGGCCGCTTCACCCGGTCTGGGCACCATATTTTCGGGGGGACTTCCGAAGGTCTACACGTGCGCTCTCGTGATTTTTTTTTTCCCGGATTAAAAGAGGTGCCGGACCACCAGTTGTCTGAAAACCTGTGGTGGACCTGTACGTGAAATTGGAGAATTCAACGTTCATACCATTAGGTTGTAAACCACCCACCCAGAATATGAAGTGTTCCGCTTCCAGTTTATGTGTGGCCTCACTCTGGCAGTGAAGGAGGCCAAGGACAGAAAGGTCAGTGTGGAATAGGAAGGGGAGTTAAAATGGTTAGGAGCTGGGAGATCTTGACAGATGGAGCGCAAGTGTAACAGTCAACTAGTCTACGCTTGGTCGCTAAGGTACAGGAGGCCACATCAGGAGCAGTGGATGAGGTTAGAGATGGTGCAGGTGCCCTCTGCCTCACCTGGAAAGGCTGCTCAGGTCCCTAGATGGAGGTGAGAGAGGAGGCTTAGGGGGAACAGGTGTTAAATCCCTGCTGTAGGGGTTTTCGTTTCCCTTTACTCCACTTCGGGCCCAACTGCCCGAGTTATTCTCTCCCTTGTCGGAGGGTCAAATGGCCACCACTCCACTCGAGCGGTTCCCAAGAGAGAGAATACAACAAAAGGGATTCCCCTGGGTTCTGGACCTCGGAATTATGGTGGGATATGATAAAAGGTTGACTTGACCAGAGTGAGCGGATGAGAGAAAACAGAAACCAAGATGGACTCAAAGCAAGTCTAAAATTTACAGGCTTTATTAAACAATGAGAAATCGAATCTCACCAACACTACATAATACGTGGCTAAACTTATGCTTTAAACTAAGACTATGGAATGAAAATTATCGGGCACGTCGTAAAACTTACATTACACAATTTTACTTGCAAGTACACTCCCCCTTTCCCTTTCTCCTCTCAACCTCTATCCTATTTCGGGAACTTCACCAGGTCACTGGGATACTTACAGCTAGATTGATGCAGGGTCACGAGCCGTCCAGCAGAGCACAAAGAGAGTGAGTTCTGACTTGACTCCTGCTTTTTATACCTGAGTTTCTCCCTTGAAACCCCCCAGGTGGTCCTACGGACAAAAGGGTCTTTTGATGGTTCCCAGTTTCGATCTGGCATGAACAATAGGCTTCTGATGATAAGGGGTTTGCTGATGTCATGATCCCTCAGCCTGATCGTTATCCCATCGCCTACATGGGCTCCCATTGTCCCGATGGATGGGTCATCCACGATGGTGATATGTTTTGCTGTTGGGCTGTTTATTCCCGTCTGCTGAGGCTCGGTTCCTTCCTTTGTGTTTCCAAGATAATCTCGTTATCACCGTCTCAGCCTTTCC
Organism: Leucoraja erinaceus; assembly: GCF_028641065.1. NCBI lineage: Eukaryota > Metazoa > Chordata > Chondrichthyes > Rajiformes > Rajidae > Leucoraja > Leucoraja erinaceus. The sequence continues at coordinate 13,657,218 of NC_073412.1, read as the reverse complement.
TGCTCACACCATTCGCACAGTGGTGTAATGCCCAGGCCCACAGACAGGTTCGAAACTGGTTCTTCCTTTGTGGATTGGGGGGTTTTCCGTAGCAGCCAGCAAATCTGGTTTAAAAATGTCCATGTCTTTATCCGAGTTCTTCCATAATTTTGGAGGATTTGCCCCAATAACTTACACTGCCCTCCCTCAATTCTCTCAATTCACTGACCTATGAAGCATAATATGAAGCAGCCTTTACCAATCTATCCACCAGTGTTGCCACTTTCATGGAGTTAGATACATGGACCCCAAGATCCCTTTATACATCAATGCTATTAAAGGTCGTCCCATTAATTGTATATTATTCCCTTACAGTTAACCTCAAAGTGCAACACCTCACACTTGTTCGGATCAAACTCCATCTGACATTTCTCTGTAGCTGATCTATATTCCGTGATCCACTTTGACAGCCTTCCTCTCAGTCCGCAAGCCCAGAAAAACTGGTGTCAACTGCAAACTTATTCACCAACCCGTCTACGTTGATGTCTGTGGAATTCTCTGCCTCAGAGGGCGGTGGAGGCCGGTTCTCTGGATGCTTTCAAGAGAGAGCTAGATAGGGCTCTTAAAAATAGTGGTCAAGGGATATGGTGAGAAGGCAGGAACGGGGTACTGATTGGGGATGATCAGCCATGATCACATTGAATGGCGGTGCTGACTCAGGGCCGAATGGCCAACTCCTGCATCTATTGTCTATTGACCATTATCTATTGATGTCCAAGTCATTTATACATATAACAAACAACAGAGGTCCCAGCACAGATCCCTGCGGAACTCCACTGGTCACAGACTGCCAGTCTGAATTTTGTCCTTCCATCAGTATCCCAGTTCAGAATCTATATGACCAAGTTATTATTAATCCCATGCGTCTTAATCTTTTGGATCAGCCTACTTGGTGTACTTTATCAAATGCCTTAGTAAACAATCCATGTAGACAACATCCAGTGCACTCCCCTTTGTCACCATCTCAATAAACGTTATTGTTAGTGAAACACCATGCACCTTGCCCGCAGCAGCCTGGGACTTACCTGAATCGGGCATCGCTCATAACAACTGGAGCGAGGACTGAACTTGGCAAATGATGTCAAAACATGGACATAAGGTCAAAAGGAATAGGAGTAGCATTCTCCTGCCTTCTCCCCATAACCTCTATCTATCTCTGCCTTAAAAATATCCTCCAACTTGACCTCTACAGCCTTCTGTGGCAAAAAATTCCACTGATTCACCATGCTCTAAGTAACAACATTTCTCCTCATCTCCTTCATCCTTTAATTCTGAGGCTACAACCTCTAGTTTTAGACTCACCCACTAGTGGAAACATCCTCTCCACATCCACTCTATCCAAGCCTTTCAACTATTCAGTATGTTCTGCATGTGCCTCTTGCAATGTAGGCTCAGTAGACTATTTCTGTACAATTTGCTAATCGGGTATCGGAGGTACGGCAATACTCTACAGGACTGTTTGTAAGAAAATAATTTCACTGGTCATTTGCACTTCTCACATGTAGCAATAAAGCACCATTGAACCATTGAAAGTACAACTGCCGTGTACAAGGCCTATTCCTCCATTGCCTGAGTCTACCGTGTACAAAGCCATGCTGTCTTTCTCTAATTAACCTATGCTCTTCCCAATTGGAGTAAATCCTATCCCGTAACATCTCCTCCAACAGTTGGGGAGTGAGTTGTCTCTGCAGAAAGCGGTGGATAGATAAGAAATGCTGGAGTAACTCAGCGGGACAGGCAGCTTCTCTGGAGAGAAGGAACGGGTGATGTTTCAGGTCGAGGCCGGTGGAGACGGAATTATGCGACTCACAGTGGGAATCACAATGACAGTGGCATAAATGTCAGAGAATGATGGGAATGTTGGGGTAAAATATGTGACTTTAGTTTTTAGTTTAGTTTAATGATCCAGCGCAGAAACAGGCCCTTCACTCCATCGAGTCTGTGCTAACTAGTGATCCCCGCACATTAACACTATTCTACACACACTGGAGACAAGTTATAAATATACCAAGCCAAACTGAAGATCTCGGAGAAAACCCACACAGTCACGGGGAGAAGGTACAAACTCAGTACAGACAGCCCCCATAGTCGGGATGGAACCCAGGTTGACTCTAGACTCAGTCATGTTCTGGTTGACGATGTGAGTACAGAGGGTTGGTTGACTTCGAATTAGTTTAGTTTAGTTTAGTTTAGTTTAGAGATACCGTGACGAAACATGCCCTTCAGCCCACTGAGTCCACGCCGACCAGCGATCCCCGTACACTAACACTAACCTACACGCACTGCGGACAATTTACAATTTTGACCAAAGCCAATTAACCTACAAACCCACACGTCTTTGGAGTGTGAGAGGAAACCGGAGCACCTGGAGAAAACCCACGCAGGTCACAGGGAGGTTCCCGGAGGTTTTTGTCAGTCTCCCTACTGGCTTCCACTACCTGCAACCTTTAGCAACCACCTGCAACCTCCGGGAACAGCACGGAAACCTTGGGTGGGGCACAAAGTCTCCAGAGGTTTCCGTTCTGGTTTCCTAAGTGGGACAGGGGCATTACTTTCAGTGACTGATGAACAAGGACACCCAGGTCCCAATGAGCCCACAATTTCTATTGCCACCTCCTTGAGTACCGTGGGATGCAGACCATCAGGCCCTGGGGATTTATCAGCCTTCAGTTCCATCAGTCTACCTAACACCATTTCCTGACTGATGTGAATTTCCTTCAGTTCCTCCGTCACCCTAGGTCCTCTGTCCCCTGCTACATCTGGGAGATTGTTTGTGTCTTTCTTAGTGAAGACAGAACCAAAGTACCTGTTCAACTCGTCTGCCATTTTCTTGGTCCCCATAATAAATTCACCGGTTTCTGTCTTCAAGGGACCCACATTTGTCTGAACTAATTTTTTCCTCTTCACCTAAAGAAGCTTTTACTATCCTCCTTTATATTCTTGGCTAGTACTTTTGTAATTCATCTTTTCTCCCCGTATTGCCTTGTTTGTTACCTTCTTTGAAAGTTACCCAATCCTCTGGCTTCCCGCTCATCTTTGCTATGTTATACATCATCTCTTTTAGTTTTATACTGGCCTTGACTTCCCTTGTCAGCCACGGTCACCTCTTACTCCCCTTAGATTCATTCCTCCTCTTTGGAATGAAATGATCCTGCATGTTCTGGAATATTCCCAGAAATTCCTGCCATTGCTATTCCACTGTCACCCTGCTAGGATCCCTTTCCAGTCCACATTGGCAGACCTCACCTCCATAGTCCCCTTTGTTCAACTGCCCTCACACAGCCGATTTTAGGTAAATCTGGAAGTGCAAACCAGCATGCGACCTGCATGCGGCAACCGACCTTTGGGTCGCCCACCAGCTTTTCAGCCGTGGTGTCGAGGTGACTGCGGCTCTCTAAAGCGACCCCCAGCGTAGCATGCTCTTGCCGCATTGTACATTTAAATAGACTAAGGCGGGAGCGCGCGGAGGTCGAGTGAGCAGGAGCGGGCCGGCAAACTCCCGGGACTCAGGCTCCGACTCAAAGTGAGCCCTCCCTGAGGCCGTAGCTCAAGCATCTATGCGAGCGAACTCCTTTTCTTGGGCCAAGTGGGGCCCTTGACGTTTTGGGTCGAGAATCCCCTTATCAAATCTCACGTTGCAGAACCTCCTTCCTCTTCTTCCCAACGTCGTTTGTGCCGACATGCACAACTTGAGGATCCCCAGCAATCGGTCCGAGACGTCTTGGACCCTGGCACCAGGGAGGCAACACACCATCCTCGCGTCTCGCCTGTTGCCACAGAATCTCCTGTCGGTATCTCTCACTATTGAGTCCCCTACCACTGCGGTGCTACCTGACGTAGGTCTCTCTGGTTGAGCCACAGCGCTAGGATTTGATTGAAAGACCTGTCCACCGCTCAGACTGGAAGTGTCGTCCGTCCCGACAGCTTCCAAGAGGGTGTATCTGTTTTCAACAGGTACAATAGACAATAGACAATAAGTGCAGGAGTAGGCCATTCTGCCCTTCGAGCCAGCACCACCATTCAATGTGATCATGGCTGATCATCCCCAATCAGTACCCCGTTCCTGCCTTCTCCCCCATATCCCCAGACTCCGCTATTTTTAAGAGCCCTATCTAGCTCTCTCTTGAAAGCATCCAGAGAACCTGCCTCCACCACCCTCTGAGGCAGAGAATTCCACAGACTCACCACTCTCTGTGAGAAAAAGTGTTTCCTCGTCTCCGTTCTAAATGGGTTACTCCTTATTCTTAAACTGTGGCCCCTGGTTCTGGACTCCCCCAACATCGGGAACATGTTTCCTCCCTCTAGCGTGTCCAAGCCCTTAACAATCTTATAAGTTTCAATGAGATGCCCTCTCATCCTTCTAAACTCCAGAGTGTACAAGCCCAGCTGCTCCATTCTCTCAGCAGGGTGGGAGATTGCAACCTTCACGTGGTCCACCTCGTTTCGACTAATGCGATCAACCCGACGTGCCCTAACAAGATCAAATAGAACAAGTTGACCTACAACTTTAGGCTGTGCACGCCATACACAAGACTAACACTGCCACCAGGGTCTCCTGCACTCTACACTTAGTTCCCTTCCTCATCATCATCCACCTTCGCTCTTCATTGCCAGTCCTGTCCAAGAAGCTTTCGTTTTCCCAGATGGTCCTGAGATCATCCAGCTGCTGCTCCAGTTCCCTAACACGGTCTTTTAAGAGTTTAAGAAGGCACTGCAGATGCTGGAAAATCGAAGGTAGACAAAAGTGCTGGAGAAACTCAGCGGGTGCAGCAGCATCTTTGGAGCGAAGGAAATAGGCAACGTTTCGGGACGAAACCCTTCGCTCCATAGATGCTGCTGAACCCGCTGAGTTTCTCCAGCACTTTTGTCTACCTTCCCTAACAAGGTCCTTCGGGAGCTGCACCTGGACACAGTTTCCACAGGTGCAGTTGTCAGAGGCACCAGCAGTGTCCCTGACTTGCCACATCCTGCAAGAGTCACACTGCAGCAACTTGTGTGCCATTATTTCCAGGAGCCAAATCCCAATAGGTTGTGCCCCTCATCTTCTATCGGAGTCTCCTCGCCTCTGTCTCCTCCCACTTTGTACCTTCTCTCTGTGACCACAACTCTATCGCTGCGCCACTGTGCCACCCCAAGCAAAGCTGACAAGCCAAATGTAAAATTGAAAAGCAAAGCTGACATTTTCCAATCTGGAATAGCTCCAGGAAATGGCACCGATACTGGAGTTACAAGGATTGAGAGTTGGAACCTGTTCCAAAGAATATGTCACATTACTAAGACAAGACCGGGAGAGTTAGCACCATGGAGGTCCCAGAGTAACATTGGTTCACTGTAAGTGTGGATCATCAAAATGAGGAGGCAGAAACAAGGAACTGCAGATACAGGTTCACAAAAAAAAGACACAAAGTGCTGGAGTAACTCAGCGACTCAGGCAGCATCTGGCCAGTGTGGGAATGGGAAGGGGGGTTACATGGTTACATGGGAAAGAGATTAGAGGACTTTCTTTTCAACCGAGCTGGTTGGAATCTGGAACAGACTGCCTGAGAAGGTTGTGGGGACACAGATACCCTCACAGCATCTCCTCAGGAAGAAGTGGTCCCGATCCAAAACATCACCTTATCCATGTTCCCCAGAGATGCTGCCTGACCCGCTGAGCTACTCCAGTGCTTTGTAATCCAAGTGAGGGTGTCCAGTGAGATGGAACACGATAGTCAGGCATGGGCAAGAGACAAAGTGCTGGAGGAACTCAGCAGGTCAGGCAGCATCTATGGAGAGACTTGACAAGTGACCTTTCAGGTCAGGACTGTTCTTCACACTGATTGAAGTAGAATAAAATGGGGATAAAAGGCAAATATGGGATTCAGGGATGGGAGTGTGGAATGCATGGGAAAGTGGAAGAGTAATGGGCAGGGTGGGGGCATTGGGAGAAGGTGAGAGAACTGTCTGTGCACCAGGGAAGGAAGCTGGCAGGGGAAGAGGGGGGCGTTTCTTAAAACTGGGGACTTCAATGCTCATACTGTTGGGTTGTAAACAACCCAAGTGGAATATGAGGAGCTGTTCCTTCAGTTTGCATGTGGCCTAACTCAGGCAATAGAGGAGGCCCAGGACAGAAAGGTCAGGGTGGGCATGGGAAGGGCAGTTGAAATGGTTGCAATGGGATAGGGCGTTGAGGACTTTTATTTCAATGGAGGCTTGTTGGAATCGAGGACACACTGAGTGAGATGGTGGCGGAGAGAGGGTCCATCGCAACATTGAATGAGCACTTGGATCAGTGAGGCACGGGCGGCACTGGACCAAGTGCTGGTAAATGGGACGTAATTAGTTTAGTTTAGAGATACAGTGCGGAAACAGGCCTATCAAGTCCGTACTGACCAGTAATCGCCACATATTAACACTATCCTACACATACGCGGGACAATTTTACATTTATACCAAGCCAATTAACCTACAAACCTGTACGTCATTGGAGTGTGGGAGGAAACTGAAGATCTTGGAGAAAACCCACGCGGTCACGGGGAGAAATACAAACTCCGTACAGACAGCACCTGTAGTCGGGATTGAACCCGGGTCTCTGGTGCTGCAAGTGCTGTAAGGCAACAACTCTACCGCTGCGCCACCGTGCTGCCCCTGATGTTACTTGACATTCAACATGGACATGGTGGGCTGAAGGGCCCATTCCCATCTGAAGGAAGGAATTACAGATGTTGGTTTATACCGAAGATAGACATAAATTGCTGCAGGAACAGAGGGTCAGGCAGCATCTCTGGGAAACAAAAGTGACATTTTGGATTGGAACCGTCTTCAGTCTGGGCCCATTCCTGGGCTGGGTGACTCTAACATGTCGAACAGGCCCATTCGCCAGGTCATATTTATAAACGCACTCCGTGCATGGGGAAGGTTTGTTGGAGAATGGAATAAATGAATATAACCTCATCAAGGGTTGGCATGGAACAACAGGCCGAATGGCCTCTTTCCATGCTGTATTTTTCACCCAGAGGGTTGTGAATTTGTGGAATTCTCTGCCACAAAAGGAGATGGAGGCCAATTCACTTAGCTCTTAGGGCTAACGGAATCAAGGGATATGGGAAGAAAGCAGGGACGGGGTATTGATTCTGGATGTCCAGCCATGATCACATTGAATGGCGGTGCTGGCTCGAGGGGCAGAATGGTCTCCTCCTGCACCTATTTTCTATGTTTCTATGTATCACCCTTTTTACACAGAGATTAAACACCATCTCCGTATTCACACGTTGGAGGCAGGGGGGAATGGGAAGATTGAGCTCCAGGGGCACTGACGTCTGGGGGACAGGTACTGGCTGTGACCCCAGGAAGGGGCAGATAGTCATGCATCAGCCTCCCACTCATGTGGATGTACTGAAGCCATACTTTGAGTAGTTTAGTTCAGTTTAGAGATAGAGAGCAGAAACAGGCCTTTCGGCCAACGACACCCATGCTATCCTACATGCTGGGGACAATTGACAATGTTTCAAAGCCAATTAGCCAACAGACCTGCACATGTCGCAGCAAGTCCGAAGTCTCTCGCAGCAGCCCCGACCATTGCAGATTTAGAAGAGGGAATTAGGAGCAACACTAGCAAGTTTGGGGATGACACAAAGCTGGCTGGCAGTGTGAACTGTGAAGAGGATGTTAGGAGGTTGCAGGGTGACCTGGACAGGTTGAGTGAGTGGGCAGATGCGTGGCAGATGCAGTATAATATAGATAAATGTGAGGTTATCCACTTTAGTGGCTAAAACAAGGGGGCAGATTATTATCTCAATGGGGTTAGGTTAGGTAAGGGGGAGGTGCAGCGAGACCTGGGTGTCACTGAAAGGAGGCGTGCAGGTACAGCAGGCAGTGAAGAAAGCTAATGGAATGTTGGCCTTCATAACAAGAAGATTTCAGTATAGGAGTAGAGAGGTTCTTCTGCAGTTGTATAGGGTTCTGGTAAGACCACATCTGGAGTATTGCATACAGTTTTGGTCTCCTAATTTGAGAAAGGACAGCCTTGTGATTGAGGCAGTGCAGCGTAGGTTCACGAGATTGATCCCTGGGATGGCAGGACTGTCATATGAGGAAAGATTGAAAAGATAGGCTTGTATTCACTGGAGTTTAGAAGGATGAAGGGGAACTTATAGAAACATATACAATTATAAAAGGACTGGACAAGCTAGATGCAGGAAAATTGTTCCCCAAAATGTCCAGAACCAGGGGTTAAAGTTTAAGAATAAAGGGTGGGCCATTTAGGACTGAGATGAGAAAAAAACTTTTTCACCCAGAGAGTTGTGAATTTGTGGAATTTCGTGCCACAGAGGGCATTGGAGGCCAAATCGCTGGATGGATTTAAGAGAGAGTTAGATACAGCTCTAGGGAATTAAACGGAATTAAGGGATATGGGGAGAAGGCAGGCACGGGTTATTGATTGGGGACGATCAGCCATGATCACAATGAATGGAGATGCTGGTTCGAAGGGCCGAATGGCCTCCTCCTGCACCTATTTTCTATGTTTCTATGTTCACCAATACTCCCAGCCCCTGACACGCTCTCGACGAGAGACCTGAGTTGTGTGTGTGTGATGCGAAGAAACATAGAAACATAGACAATAGGTGCAGGAGTAGGCCATTCGGCCCTACGAGCCAGCACCGCCATTCAATATGATCATGGCTGATCATCCAGAATCCTGTAGAAGAGTCTCGGCCCGAAACGTTGCCTATTTCCTTCGCTCCATAGATGCTGCCTCACCCACTGAGTTTCTCCGGCATTTTTGTCTATTCAGAATCAGTACCCCGTTCCTGCTTTCTCCCCACATCCCTTGATTCCGTTAGCCCTAAGAGCTAAATCTAACTCTCTCTTGAAAACATCCAGTGAATCGGCCTCCACTGCCTTCTGTGGCAGAGAATTCCACATTCACAACTCTCTGGGTGAAAAAGTTTTTTCCTCATCTCAGTCCTAAATGGCCGACCCCTTATTCTTAAACTGTGTGACCCCTGGTTCTGGACTCCCCCAACATCGGGAACATTTTTCCTGCATCTAGCCCGTCCAATCCCTAAGTAATGTTACATGTTTCTATAAGAGAGGCAGATTCTTGGGCTATACACTGAGTGTTGCCTCCAGGGGATGTGAGCTGCAAGGCTCGGCGGCTGGAGCTGTTACTCTTTAAATACCCGGGCCCCGGTCCTCCCCCCCTCCGCAGTTTTCTCCGCTGATTTGCAGGAATGTTTGCAGCGTGAAGGATTAAGTCAGCGGCTCCGATCTCGCGGGCCGGGCTGCGGCCGCCTTGCCCTCGCCTCGCAGTCGGGATGCCGGGCGCTGGGTGTCGGCTGCTCGCGTCCCGGTGCCGCCGCCGCCGCTGCTGCTGTTGCCCGGCGCTGCCCGTCTGACTGTGTCTCGCCGCCCGCCCGCCCGCAGCGCCATGGAGCCCGCAGCCGCCAGCAGCCTCCAGCAGAGCGGCCACACGCAGCCGCCCGCCCGCCGACACAGTGGCTCCTGCAGCAGAGGTAACCCAGCAGCGCCAGCCCCGGCCCCGGCAGTGAGGCAGGGCCCAGCGGTGGGGAGATAGAGGTGTGGGTGTGAGGACCCGGGTCACAGGGTATATGGGCTGTCCCGGGATAGTGGTTAACATTGGCTAGGGGTTATAGAGTGTCGCGGGATAGCGGCTAACCCGGGCCAGAGTGAGTGTGGAGTCCGGGAGAGGCGGTATATATAGGATGACTTGGACCAGGGTTAGTGGAATGACCCGGGTTAGGGGGTATGGAGTGTCACGGGATAGCGGCTAACCCGGGCCACAGTGTGTGTGGTGTCCGGGAGAGGCGGTATAAGGTGACCCAGGCTAGGTGTATGTGGAATGTCCCGGGTTAGGGGTAGATGGAATGACCCGGGACAGGGGGAGCCGTTAATCCGGGACAGAGTATGCGTGGAGGTCCGGGAGGGCGGGCTGTACGGTGATCCGGGCCAGGGGTAGATGGAATGACCCGGGTTAGGGAGTGCAGGGTGACCCGGGCTATAGGTATGTGTAATGACCCGGGTGAGGCGTGTCGACTGTCCCGTGGTAAGGGATGCGGGGTAACACGGGACAGAGTGTGTGTAGAGTTCGGAGAAGGGGAGTAAGGTGACCCGGGCCAGCGGGTGTGTGGAGCGTCTCGGGATAGAAGGTGTCCGTCCTTAACCCGGCCAGAGATGTGTAGAGTCCGGCGAGAGGGAGGGAGGGAGGGGGAGAGATGACCCGGGATAGTGAGAGTGTGGAATGGCCACAGTATGGCTGAGAATGGAGCGTCCCGGGATATGGGTGTCATTAACCCGGACCGGAGGTGTGTGGAGCCCGGGAGGAGGGGGGTAGGTTTGCCCGGGCCAGGGGTGTGTGGAATGACCCGGGCCAGTGTGGGGTGGTCTGGATGCCGGCGTGAGCGGCGGGTGGACGGCGTTCCTCCCGGTGACACGCCCGGCACGGCACGGCCCCTCTTCCCCACCCCGACCCTGGTGCTGCGCTCCCGGCACCCGGGACGTGCTGATCCAAGCGCCGGGCCCGCGGACTGGCTGCCCCGGGAGCGCCCGCAGGAGTGGCCGGTGTGGGGTGGGGAGGGATAGGAGGGGAGGGGATGGAGGGATCACATCCCTGGAATTGTGGCTGGGACGGTGGGAGTGGGAGCAAAGTTTCGACTATGGGATTCGAGGGGAGGGGAGGGGTGAAGGCAGAGTCCAGCTACTTCCCAAACCGGAGAGGGGCTGGGAGTCCCGTTTACCCCGGTGCCGGTTCCCAGCTGGTCAGCCGGGGCCGGAATATCTTTCTCTCTCTCTCTCTCTCTCTGTCTGTGTCTATGTCTGTGTCTGTGTCTGTGTCTGTGTCTGTCTGTGTCTATGTGTCTGTGTCTCTGTGTCTGTCTCTGTCTCTGTCTCTGTCTGTGTCTCTCTCTCTCTGTCTCTCTCTCTCTCTCTCTCTCTCTCTGTCTCTGTCTCTCTCTCTGTCTCTCTCTCTCTGCCTCTCTCTCTGTCTCTCTCTCTGTGTCTGTCTCTCTCTCTGTCTGTCTCTCTCTCTCTGTCTCTCTCTCTCTCTGTCTCTCTCTCTCTCTCTCTCTCTCTCTCTCTCTCTCTCTCTCTCTCTCTCTCTCTCTCTCTCTCTCTCTCTCTCTCTCTCTGTCTCTCTCTCTCTCTCTCTCTCTCTCTCTCTCTCTCTCTCTCTCTCTCTCTCTCTCTCTCTCTCTCTCTCTCTCTCTCTCTCTGTCTCTCTCTCTCCGCTGCCCCACGGTGTTAATGTATCGGGTGTTATCCGTTTCAAGTCCACTCGCGGTTGTTGCTATTGGAAGCGGTAATATGTTGTGGAACTAATGGTCTTTCACGTTTAAATGAATGAAAGTGATATTTTCTGCGACTTTTAAACGATGACAATAATAAGTATTTAACGGAACTGAAGAATTCGCGGTGACTTTAAGATGCGGGTGTTGGGGCTACATGTTCGTGTATCTGTTTAGTTTAGAGATACAGCGCGAAAACAGGCCCTTCGGCCCACCGAGTCTGCGACCAGCAATCGCCGCCCATTAACACTATCCTACACACATTAGGGACAATTTTATATTTATACCAAGCCAATTAACTTACAAAGTACGTCTTTGGAGTGTGGGAGGAAACCGAAGATCTCGGAGAAATCCCCCGCAGGTCACGGGGAGAATGTACTAACTCCGTACAGACAGAACCCGTAGTTGGGATCGAACCCGGGTCTCCGGCACTGTCAAGCAGCAACTCTACCGCTGCGCCGCCAAAACTTGTACAATCAACTCGTGTGCCAGGGATTTTTTGGAAAAGACCAGCTGTGGTGAAGATAGACACAAAAAGCTGTAGTAACTGAGCGGGACAGGCAGCATCTCTGGAGAGAAGGAATGGGTGACGTTTCACTTCGAGCCCCTTCATCAAACCATTCCTTCTCTCCAGAGATGCTGCCTGTCCCGCTCAGTTACTCCACCTATTTATGTCTATCTTCGGTGTAAACCAGCATCTGCAGTTCCTTCCTACACACCCGTTGTAGAGGGCCGGTGAGGCCAGGCTTTGTACTGTGGTCAAAGCTGACACGAACATCGAGGTCGCGTGTATCATTGGGTTGTATGACGGACGTCGGCACGGTGGCGCAGCGGTAGAGTTACTGCCTTACAGCGCCAGAGACCCGGGTTCGGTCCTGACCACGGGTGCTGTCTATGTGGAGTGTGTACGTTCTCCCCGTGACCTGCGTGGGTTTTCTCCGAGAACTTCGGTTTCCTGCGTCACTCCAAAGACGTGCAGGTTTGTAGGTTAATTGGCTTGGCACATATGTAAATTAGACAATAGACAATAGACAATAGGTGCAGGTGATGGCCATTCGGCCCTTCGAGCCAGCACCGCTATTCAATGTGATCATGGCTGATCATCCACAATCAGTACCCCGTTCCTGCATTCTCCCCATATCCCCTGACTCCGCTATCTTTAAGAGCCCTATCTAGCTCTCTCTTGAGAGCATCCAGAGAACCTGCCTCCACCGCCCTCTGAGGCAGAGAATTCCACAGACTCACCACTCTCTCTGTTAAAAAGTGTTTCCTCTTGTCCCTAGTGTGTGGGCGGCGCGGATTCGGTGGGCCGAAGGGCCTGTTTCCGCGCTGTATCTCCAAACTAAACTTAAACTCAAAATTCGTTTCAAAATGTCTCTGTCACTGTATAAGTTATGCCGCGGTCCCTCACACAACCCAAAGGTCCCTTATATTGGGAGAAAATCTCTTCACTGTAATGTTTTGAGATGCAGAGGGGAAACAGGCCCTTCGGCCCACCGAGTCCGCGCCGCATACCGACCCCCGCACACTCACTAACACTATCCTGCACACACTAGGGACAATTTGCAATTTGCAGAAGCCAATTAATATACAAACTACCACTGAATGTCTTTGTGTAAGAAGCAACTGCAGATGGTGGGTTACACCGAATATAGCCACAAAATGCTGGCGTAACTGAGTGGGTCAGGCAGCATCGTGTATTTCAGAGGGTGGTGAATCTGTGGGATTCATTGCCACAGACGGCTGTGGAGGCCAAGTCAATGGGTGTTTTTAAGGCGAAGATTGACACATTCTTAATTAGTGCGGGTGTCTGGGGTTATGGGGAGAAGGCAGGAGAATGTGATCGAGAGGGAGAGATAGATTAGTCATGATTGAATGGCGGATTAATGGGCCGAATGGCCTACTTCTGCTCCGACAACTTATGAACGAATGGACAAGATCGTACCTTTGTCTCAGGCACGACAAGGCAGGGACTCTGCCGCTCTACAACTGCGCCGTGTGGAGGAATTCGGGGGGTTTCTGCGGGGGTTTGTTTGTGTTTTGAGATGTTTATCCCGAGTTTATCGCGGGAGAGGAGCATGGACATTTCCCCTGCGGCGGTGGCTTGCAAGGGAGAGAGAGGCAGCGATATCGTTATGGGCCGATCGGCCTCGCGTGCCCAGTACAAGTACAAGGCAGTATTGAAGAACCATCATTCCCTGTAAGCGGGGAAGTAGACACAAGGAACTGCAGATGCCCGTTTACCAAAAAAAGGCACAAAGTGCCGGTGGAAGGCCGCACGCCAATTGGAGGAACAGCACCTCATATATCGCTAGCACAGCTCCCAGCCCAGCGGTATGAACGTTTATCTTTCATGAAGGAAGGTTGAATTGAATGAACATTATGAATGAACGTTGACTATTTCCTTCGCTCCATAGATGCTGCTGCACCCGCTGAGTTTCTCCAGCACTTTTGTGTACCTTCGATTTTCCAGCATCTGCAGTTTCCTCTTAAACACGGCATATTTATCAAATTTCAAGTAACCCTTGCACCCCCTCTCTCTCCGTCCACCCCTAATGCTAGTCGGCCTTCTAATTCCATTGTTCACATCCTTATATCCCTTTATCGTCACCTCTTCCCCAGCCCACAATGGGCTCCACCCTGGTCATCTGTTGCCGGCCCTGCTTTGTTCTGGCCATTTCGTGCCTCGAGTTCCCCCCCTCTCTACTTTCTGTCTGAAGAAGGGTCCCGACCTCAAAGGTCAACCATCATTTGTACTGGAGATCCTGCCTGAGCCGCTGAGTTACTCCAGCACTTTGTGTCTGTTGCCGGAGTAACACAGTGGATCGGGCAGCATCTGTGGAGAACGTGGCGAGTTGACGGTACGGGGCAATAGACAATAGGTGCAGGAGTCGGCCATTCGGCCCTTCGAGCCAGCACCGCCATTCAATGTGACCATGGCTGATCTTCCACAACCAGTACCCCGTTCCTGCCTTCTCCCCATATCCCCTGACTCCGTCGGGACCCTTCTTCACAAGGCGATGAGGGAGGGACTTATTTAGTCAGAGGGTGGTGAATCTGTAGGATTTTGCCACAGAAGGCTGTGGATGGCCAAGTCGGTGGATATTTTTAAAGCAGAGATAGATAGATTATTGATTAGTGCGGGATCGGGGGTTATGGGGACAAGGCAGGAGAATGGGCTTAGGAGGGAGAGATAGATCAGCCATGATTGAATTGTGGAGTAGACTTGATGGGCCGAATGGCCTCATTCTGCTCCTATCACTTATGAAGTTATAATCAAGGGCAATAATGTTGAGAATGTAACACAAAAAAGCTGGAGAAACTCAGCGGGTGCAGCAGCATCTATGGAGCGAAGGAAATAGGCAACGTTTCGGGCCGAAACCCTTCTTCAGACTTGAGAATGTAAGATTGGCCTGCACGCCCCCTGGAGTCACTCTACAGTACTGGCGGGCAGGGGGCGACCAGGCTCTGGGTGCCCTGTGGGGGGCAGTATGGAGCAATGGAGGAATGAATGGTTGAATGATTGAATGATTGAATGGAGGATTGGAGGAATAGATGCATGAATGGGTAAATGAATGAATGAAGGAAATAATGAATTAATTGATTAATTAATGAAGGGAGGAATGAATACTTTATTTTTAAGAAGGAACTGCTGATGCTGGAAGAATCGAAGGTAGACAAAATAAGCTGGAGAAATTCATGGAGCGAAGGAATAGATGCCGTTTCGGGCCGAGACCCGTCTTTATTGTCACAGTGAAACTATTTGCTACCCTAGGTATGCAAAGAGTCACTACGTAAAGAGTGCTGACAAAGTTAGAAATTATACTGCACCAGGTCCTCCTTGGTTCCTGGCTCGACCCTTGCACTGACCGGGGGGCTTCACTCAGCCACGCTGGCCGGGAGCCCCTTGTTCACAGGAAGGGCCATGTGTACGGACCAGCCCCAAGTACCCTCTGCACCCTCCCCCCCTCCTCTCTCTCTCTCTCTCCATCCCCCCCACCCCAGTTGTTGCACTAGTTTCAGTCGCCATGTTGAGTCTCATTGTCTGTAACTCGTTTTCCTGTCTCCTTTATCATCGTCACCTTTGAGCACATCTTTCATTCTGTATTTCTCCACATCACCGTCTGTATCTCTCGTTTTCTTTTCCCCTGACTCTCAGTCTGAAGAAGGGTCTCGACCCGAAACGTCACTCATCCCTTCTCTCCAGAGTTGCTGCCTGTCATTGATGCCGTTGAACAAAGGGGACTATGAAGGCATGAGAGAGGAGCTGGCCAAGGTAGACTGGAAAGGGATCTTAGTAGGAATGACGGTGCAAGAGCTATGGCAGGAATTTCTGGGCATAATACGGAAGACGCAGGATCATTTCATTCCAAAAAGGAAGAAAGATTCTAAGGGGAGTAGGAGGCAACCGTGGCTGACAAGAGATGTTAGGGATAGAATAACACTAAAAGAAAAGATGTATAACACAGCAAAGAGTAGCCGGAAGCCAGAGGATTGGGAAACTTTCATAGGTAAACAGAAGGAAACAAAACGGGCAATACGGGCTGAAAAGATGAAGTACGAGGGGAACCTGGCCAGGAATGTAAAGAAGGACAGTAAAAGTTTCTTTAGATATGTTAAGGGAAAATGAATAGCAAAGTCAAATGCGGGTCCCTTGAAGGCAGACACGGGTGAAATTATTATGGGGTACAAGGAAATGGCAGAAGAGTTGAACAGGTACTTCGGATCTGTCGTAACCAAGGAAGACACAAACAATCTCCCAGATGTACTGGAGGACAGAGGATCTAAGTGGGTAGAGGAACTGAAATAAATTTTCATTCGGCGAGAAATAGTATTGGTTAGGCTAATGGGACTGAAGGATGATAAATCCCCTGGGCCTGATGGTCTGCATCTCAGGGTCCTCAGAGAGGTGGCTCTAGAAATAGTGGACACATTGGTGATCATTTTCCAATGTTCAATAGATTCAGGATCAGTTCCTGTGGATTGGAGGATAGCTAACGTTATCCCACTTTTCAAGAAAGGAACGAGAGAGAAAACGGGGAATTACAGACCAGTTAGCCTGACTTCGGTGGTGGGAAAGATGCTGGAGTCAATTATTAAAGAGGTAATAATGGGGAATTTGGATAGCAGTAAAAGGATTAGTCCAAGTCAGCATGGATTTATGAAAGGAAAATCATGCTTGACTAATCTTCTGGAATTTTTTGAGGATGTGACAAGTAAAATGGATTTAGGGGTGCCAGTGGATATAGTGTATCTAGACTTTCAGAAAGCCTTTGATAAGGTCCCGCACGGGAGACTGGTGACTAAAATGAGATCACATGGTATTGGGGGTAGGGTGTTGACGTGGATAGAAAATTGGTTGGCAGACAGGAAGCAAAGAGTAGGAGTGAACTGGTCCTTTTCAGAATGGCAGGCAGTGGCGAGTGGAGTGCCGCAAGGCTCAGTGTTGGGGCCGCAACTGTTTACCATATATATTAATGATTTGCAAGAGGGAATTAGGAGCAACACTAGCAAGTTTGCGAATGACACAAAGCTGGGTGTCAGTGTGAACTGTGAAGAGGATGATAGGAGGTTGCAGGGTGACCTGGACAGGTTGAGTGAGTGGGCAGATGCATGGCGGGTGCAGTATAATATAGATAAATGTGAGGTTATCCACTTTGGTGGCAAAAACAAGGAGGCAGATTATTATCTCAATGGGGTTAGGTTAGGTAAGGGGGAGGTACAGCGAGACCTGGGCGTCCTTGTACACCGGTCACTGAAAGTTGGCGTGCAGGTACAGCAGGCAGTGAAGAAAGCTAATGGAATGTTGGCCTTCATAACAAGAGGATTTCATTATAGGAGTAGAGAGGTTCTTCTGCAGTTGTATAGGGCTCTGGTAAGACCACACCTGGAGTATTGTGTCCAGTTTTGGTCTCCTAATTTGAGGAAGGACATCCTTGTGATTGAGGTAGTGCAACGTAGGTTCACGAGATTGATCCCAGGGATGGCGGGACTGTCATATGAGGAAAGATTGAATAGACTAGGCTTGTATTCACTGGAGTTTAGAAGGATGAGGGAGGATCTTATAGAAACATATAAAATTATAAAAGGACTGGACAAGCTAGATGCAGGAAAAATGGTCCCAATGTTGGGCGAGTCCAGAACCAGGGGCCACAGTCTTTGAATAAAGGGGAGGCCATTTAAGACTGAGGTGAGAAAAAACCTTTTCACCCAGAGAGTTGTGAATTTGTGGAATTCCCTGCCAGAGAGGGCAGTGGAGGCCAAATCATTGGATGGATTTAAGAGAGTTAGATAGAGCTCTAGGGACTAGTGGAGTCGAGGGATATGGGGAGAGGCAGGCACGGATTATTGATAGGGGATGATCAGCCATGATCACAATGAATGGCCTCCTCCTGCACCTATTTTCTATGCTTCTATTTGACTATGTGACCCGTGTGGGTTTTCTCCGAGATCTTATGTTTCCTCGCACACTCCGAAGATGTACAGGTCTGTAGGTTAATTGGCTTGGGTTTGTATATCTGGTATAAGTGTAAATTGTGTTAATGTATGGTCGCTGGCCGGTGTAGACTCGGTGGGCCAATCAGCCTGTTTCCACCCTTATCTCTAAACTAAACTTAATAAACTATGCTAAAACTAACAATATGGTGCATTTTTCAGCTAACAATATGGTGCATACTGCCGCGAGTCTTTTAACTTACACTTGAATGCAATATATATGCTTTAAATTGGATTGGAGCGTTTCTGAAAGGAGGGAGGCTGTGCGATCACTGATCACTGGCCTTGGGGGTACCCGGTGAGGGAGTGGAGCAACCGAGTGGGGAGAGGGTGTGGAAGAAGGGTGTCTCCCCTCCCAGAGCAGGAATGTTTTGAAATTTGATGTATTAAAATCATGTTTTAGTGCACTGTAGATGTATGATTTCAATGTTTTTTGTATGAAGTATTTTTAAGAGGTAACTTTTTAAGGGGTAACTTTATCCACACAATGGGTGATGGGTGTATGGAACAAGCTGCCAGAGGAGGTAGTTGAGGCAGGGACCATCCCAACATTTAAGAAAAAGTTAGACTGATACATGGATAGGACAGGTTTGGAGGTATGGACCAAAAGCAGGTGGCGTAGCTGGGACATGTTGGCGGGTGTGGGCAAGTTGAACCGAAGGGCCTGTTTTCACGCTGTATCACTCTATGACTACATTATACCTCCACCATGCATGAATGCTTCAAAATCAAGTGATTTATTGGCATATACACAAGCATAGAAACATAGAAAATAGGTGCAGGAATAGGCCATGGGCCCTTCGTGCCAGCACTGCCATTCAATATGATCCTGGCTATTCATCTAAAATCAGTACCTCTTTCCTGTTTTTTCCCCATATCCCTTGATGTCGTTAGCCCCAAGAACTAAAATGTAACTCTCTCTTGAAAACATCCAGTGAATTGGCCTGCACTGCCTTCTGTGGCAGAGAATTCCACAGATTCACAACTCTCTGCATGAAGAAAGTCTGTTCTCATCTCAGTCCTAACTGGATGCTTTCTCCAACCACCCCCATTTGAAGTCCACTACCTTCCACCGTTTCTACCCAGTGTTTGGTACTTACTTCCAGCAGCCACTGGTTGTCCTCCAGGATGCACCGAGATGCAGCCTGATCCATGCCGGTCACCTGGGCGAATTCGGCACAGAGACCCTCTCTTCCCCCCTCTCTCTCTCTCTCCTCCTCTCTCCATCTCTCTCCACCATTTCTCCCTCCCACCTCACTCTCCCTCTTGCTCTCTCTCCCCTCTCTGTTTCTCCTCTGTCTCTATCTCCTCTTTCTCTTTGCCCCCCCATCTCTCTCTCTCTTTCCCCCGTTTCTCTCTTCCCCCTCTCTCTCCCATTCTCTCCCCGCATGTGTTCCGGCCGCTGGTTCTGCTCCCACCCCTCCCGCAGCCCCGGCTCTCCAACACCCGCGGACCATGCAGTTTAACCGAGTTTTGAAATTTTTGTAGATCACAGAATTTCTCACCACAGAGCGTGAAAAATTTCTGATCAGCGTGAGAACGTGAGGGTTTGCTTGAGGGCGTGATTCTCACACTCAAAGCGTGAGAGTTGGCAGCCCTGCCGGGCGACCTTATCAATGTTAACTTCTGTTTTATATGGATCGGTGGGCAGGTGCCCAAAAGGTGAAACATACGAGCGAGTTTTAATGGCAACATGGTGCGATAGACTCGCTGTTTGATCTCCTGCCTCACAATGCCAGAGACACGGCTTTGATCCTGACCTTGGTCAACATGGGCTGAAGAACCTGTTTCCATGCTCATGCTGTCTTTGGTCTTTGCTCTGAAATATCTTCTCCAAACCTCTCCAATTCTTTCTCATGTTTTTATTTAGTTTAGAATACATGCCCTTCAGCCCACTGAGTCCATGCTGACCACCGATCCATCACCCGTTCTATGTTAACCCACTTTCTCATCCACTCCCTGCAACCCAAGGGACAATACACAGAGAGATAATTAGCCTACACACCTGCATGTCTATGGGATGTGGGAGGAAACCTACAGGGAAAATGTGAAAACCCCACACAACGAACAACCGTGGTCAGGATCGAACTTGTGGCTTTGGCGCTGTGTGTGAGGCAGCAACAACACTGTGCTGGAGATCTGTATAGATTCAAGATTCAAGATTCAAGATTCAATTTAATTGTCATTAAATTGACAGACTCTCCACAAACATTCTTCTTAATTTTTCACCGCGTGCTTAGTAATGACACAATTCACGAAGGAATGAAAGGACGAATTGGTGGATGGGGTAGTGAAGGGGCTGTCACTGGTCGGCATGAAGAGAAAAGTTACCAAGTGTGTTGATAAGAAATCTACAATGCAGAATCCAGCCATTTATAACTTTCAGAAATGTTAAACCTGTTATCCTCTCAATCGTTGGACCTTCATAACTTTGAGGAAGCTGCTTGTTACAATCTGAAGGGGAGAAGGTAGACAAAAGTGCTGGAGAAACTCAGCGGGTGCAGCAGCATCTATGGAGCGAAGGAAATAGGCAACGTTTCGTCCCGAAACGTTGCCTATTTCCTTCGCTCCATAGATGCTGCTGCACCCACTGAGTTTCTCCAGCACTTTTGTCTACCTTCGATTTTCCAGCATCTGCAGTTCCTGCTTAAACACTAAAGGGGAGAAAGTTCAGCCGTTTAGTTTAGTTTAGAGATACAGTGCAGAAACAGTCCCTTCGGCCCACCGAGACCGTGCCGACCAGCGATCCCCGCGCACTCATCTTCTTACATGTGGCGTGCACAGACTAAAGTTGTAGGACAATTTGTTCGATTTGGTCTTGTTTGTTTGTGCACGCCGGGTTGATTGCATTCCTTGAAACAGGGTGGACCATGTGAAGGTTGCAATCTTCCACCCCCCCCCCTCCCCCCGCACAGTAATGCTATCATATACACACGCTAGGGACAATTTGCATTTATACCGAGTCAATTAACCTACAAACCTAAACGTCTTTGGAATGTGGGAGGAAACCGAAGAACTCGGAGAAAACCCACGTGGTCACGGGGAGAACGTGCAAACTCCGTAAAAACAGCACCTGTAGTCAGGATTGAACCCAGGTCTCAGGTGCTGCAAGTGCCACATTTTGGGGTGGGGAGGGGGGGGGGGGGAAGGACCTTCTGGGGGGGTTCCAAGTCCACTCTTGTAATTAGGTCTGGATTAAAGGAGGTGCCAGACCAGCAGTTGCTGGAAAATGAGTGGTGGACCTGCACTTTCTGAAGAGCAGTAGGAGTTCCGGGCATCTCACCGACACAGCGGGTAGAGCTGCTGCCTCACTGCTCCAGTGACCCAGAGCTAGTGCTGTCTGTGTGGAGTTCGCACCACCTCCCTGTCACCTCCCATTGCTTTCCCCCAGACACTCCGGTTTCCTCCCACAACTCAAAGATATTCTGTAGGAAGGAACTGCAAGTTTAAACTGGTTAGACATAATATGCTGTGGAGTAACTCAGTGGGTCAGGCAGCACCTCTGGAGGGAAGGAATGGGTGACATTCCGGGTCGAGACCCTTCTTCAGACTCAAAGACATGCTGCTTGTTTGTTAATTGGTGAGTGTTAATCTCCCCTGGTAAATCTTGGGGAGAACTGATAGGATTTGGGGGAGAATAAAAAAAATAGTAAATAAGATGTCTGATTTTCAGCGTAGACTCTGTGGACCGAAGAGTCTCGTTCCATGTTGTACGATTCTGTGATGGCATTGATGTCTTGAATTGATTGAAAAATACTACATGAAAACAGGCCCTTCGTCCCACCAAATCCATAGTCACACATTCCATGCTATCCCACTTTCACACCCACTCCCTACAGAGTCTGGGCAATTTACAGAGGCCAACAAGTCTACAAACCCGCACGTCTTTCAAATATGGGAGGAAATCGGAGCACCCGGAGGAAAGTCATAGGTTCATAGGTCATAGGAGCAGAATTCGGCCATTTGGCCCATCATTACTCCACCATTCAATCATGGCTGGTCTATCTCTCCATCTCAGCCCCATTCTCCTGACTTCCCCCTCTAACCTTTGACACCCATACTAATCAAGAACTAGCCAATCTCCAGTCACATGGGGAATGTGCAAACTCCACACACACACACATGCACGCACACGCACACGCACACACGCACGCACACGCCACGGTCAGGATGGAACCCAGGTACCTGGCGCTGTGAAGCAGCAGTTGTACCCACTGCAACACTGTGCCACCAGATCAACTCCATTAACTTGGTCAATAAAGCCCATTCATTAAGCCATGTTGACGGTACCGATTATCTTGAATTTCGCAAATAAAGTTGCTATACCATCTGCAATAATACTACTGAAAGGCAGATATGAAGCGAACTGTCCTGTACTTTGGTACATTCCATCTTCTTCCCTTTCTGCTCCTCAGTTCATGCCCATCATTTCATGTTCCAGGAGCAAAATTAGGTCATTCGGCCCATCGACTTGATACTCTGTTAATCAATCATGGCTGATCTATGTCTCCCTCCTGACCCCATTCTCCTGCCTTCTCCTGCCTTCTCCCCCATAACCCCTGACACCTGTACTAATCAACAATCTGCCTTAGAAATATCCAATTGTTAACACTCTTTGCCTCTAACCATCACATTTGACATTGATGGGGAAAAAAAATCACTTCTCCCAATTAATTTCTTAGTTAACTTTCTACTTTTGAAAAAACCCTCCTAGGACTTTGTGAGCTGGCAACACACTCCGTTTTATTTTTAAAAACGGCCACAAATGGCTCTGAAAATAACCACGCTTGATCCCACCTCTGGGCACTTCAAGCAGTCTGGTGATAAATGTCTGTGTTGCACAGTCCAGCGAGGTAATGAGGGAAGGTACACAAAAGTGCTGGAGAAACTCAGCGGGTGCAGCAGCATCTATGGAGCAAAGGAAATAGGTAACATTTCGGGACGAAACGTTGCCTATTTCCTTCGCTCTATAGATGCTGCTGCACCCGCTGAGTTTCTCCAGCACTTTTGTCAACCTTAAATTTTCCAGCATCTGCAGTTCCTTCTTAAACAAAGTAATGATGATGGAGGCAGGTTCGATTTTATCATTTAAAAATAAGTTGGCTAGGTATATGAACGGGAAAGGAATGGAGGGTTATGGTGTGAGTGCAGGTAGATGGGACTAGGGGAAAATAAGTGTTCGGCACGGACTTGAAGGGCCGAGATGGCCTGTTTTCCATGCTGTAATTGTTATATAGTTATTATATGGTTAATGAGAGCTGGAGAGTGCCGCTGGGTCCTAGCCCCGGCATCCAGCCAGCACGACATCGAAAATGTTCAGCTAAATACATCATCCTGGCAATCGCAGCCAGTGGCATCTACAGTTACACACCTACAACAATCCCTTGTCTGCTGCAGACTCACTGAAAATAAAGCAGCCTGTCTCCATCTACACCTCAGCAGCATAATCAAGGACCAGTCGCACCCCGGCAACTCCCTCTCCCCCCCTCTCCCATCAGGCAAAAGGTATTGAAGTGTGAAAACGCACACCTCCAGTACATGTGACAATAAACTAAACTGAACTGACCCCAAGGATCTGGCCCCTAGCCAGAGAGGGGATGGATGGATGGAGCTGAGCCCATGAAGGTGTGAGCTAAAGTGTACTGGAGATACACAAGCAAGGACATACATACACCACACAGCTGCATGGTGGCACAGCTGGAAGAACTGCTGCCTCACAAAGCCAGGGACCACAGGTTCAATCCTGACCTCCAGCGCTGTTAGTGTGGAGTTTGCACGTTCCCCCTGTCACCGTGCCGGATTCCTCTGTGTTTGGTTTAGTTTTTTTTAGTTTAGAGATACAGCAAGGAAACAGGCCCTTCAGCCCATCGAGTCTGCACCGACCAGCGATCCCCGCACTCTCGCACTATACTGCACTGTACAGACAGTTTACAATTTTACCAAGCTGATTAACCCACAAACCTGAACGTGATTGGGATGTGGGAGGAAACCGGAGCACCCGGAGAAAACTCACACACGCAGTCACTCCGTACTGACAGCACCTGTAGTCAGGATCTCACGTGCTCAGGTTTCTTCCCACATCCCAAAGACATGCGGGTTTGTAAGTTAATGGAGTCTGGATATTGTAAATTATCCCTAGTGTGTGTAGAGTAGTACTAGTGTACGGGGCGATCGCTGATCAGCATGGACCCAATAGACAATAGGTGCAGGAGTAGGCCATTTGGCCCTTCGAGCCAGCACCACCATTCAATGTGATCATGGCTGATCATCCCGGTGAGCTGAAGGACCTGTTCCCATGCTGTATCTCTAAAGTCTAAAGTGTCATCTCCGAGGAAAGTGGTTAATTTACTGAGAAGCACCGGGCTATCAGCTGAAACTCTCCCTCCAGACTGACCAGGGGGAGAAAGCCCCTGCTGAGGAAGACCTGAATTTTCACACCCATGTTTATCTTGGCAAGTCTGTCATCTTTTCTCCTGAACAAAATCGTAATTCCATCTGTAAGGACTGACATTGTTGTATTGTGTAATATTGTATTGTTGATTAGTTCAGGTATCTGTGGTTATGGGGAGAAAGCAGAAGAACAGGGTTAAGATGGAACGATAGATCAGCCATGATTGAATGGTGGAGGAGACTTGATGGGCCAAATGGCCTAATTCTACTCCTATTCCTTATGACCTTATGACCTTTCTGTCAGGGGCCTCCTCCATTGTCAGAGTGAGGCCCAGCGCAAATTGGAGGAGCAGCACCTCATATTTTGCTTGTGCAGCTTACACCCCAGCGGTATGAACATTGACTTCTCTAACTTCAAGTAACCCTTGCTTGGCCTAATGGCCTAATTCTTCTCCTGCAACATATAACCATATAACAATTACAGCACGGAAACAGGCCATCTCGACCCTTCTAGTCCGTGCCGAACACATAATCTCCCCTAGTCCCATATACCTGCGCTCAGACCATAACCCTCCATTCCCTTCCCATCCATATAACTATCCAATTTATTTTTAAATGATAAAAACGAACCTGCCTCCACCACCTTCACTGGAAGCTCATTCCACACAGCTACCACTCTCTGAGTAAAGAAGTTCCCCCTCATGTTACCCCTAAACTTCAGTCCCTTAATTCTCATGTCATGTCCCCTTGTTTGAATCTTCCCTACTCTCAGTGGGAAAAGCTTTTCCACGTCAACTCTGTCTATCCCTCTCATCATTTTAAAAACCTCTATCAAGTCCCCCCTTAACCTTCTGCGCTCCAAAGAATAAAGCCCTAACTTGTTCAACCTTTCTCTGTAACTTAGTTGCTGAAACCCAGGCAACATTCTGGTAGATCTCCTCTGTACTCTCTCTATTTTGTTGACATCCTTCCTATAATTAGGCGACCAAAACTGTACACCATACTCCAGAATTGGCCTCACCAATGCCTTGTACAATTTTAACATTACATCCCAACTTCTATACTCAATGCTCTGATTTATAAAAGCCAGCACACCAAAAGCTTTCTTTACCACCCTATCTACATGAGATTCCACTTTCAGGGAACTGTGCACAGTTATTCCCAGATCCCTCTGTTCACCTACATTCTTCAATTCCCTACCATTTACCATGTAATGGTAATTCATGAACTTGGTAACAACATGAACTTGTGTGTAGCCTCATACAGAGGACACAACAAACATGACTTTGAAGAAGGGTTTCGGCCCGAAACGTTGCCTATTTCCTTCGCTCCATAGATGCTGCTGCACCCGCTGAGTTTCTCCAGCTTTTCTGTGTAACCTTCGATTCTCCAGCATCTGCAGTTCCCTCTTAAACAACAAACATGACTGTTCTCCAATAACTTTGTACATTGTACACAGCCGATGCTGGACTTCAGCAAACTATAAACTGCTGGAGGCTCAACGGTTCGGGCGGCATCTATGAAAGGAATGATCCCACCCATTTCTTCCACAGGAAAAAAAAACACAAAGGCTACGGACAGACCTGGGTTTGATCCTGACTACGGGGGTTGTCTGTGCAGAGTTTTACCTTCTCCCTGTGACCTGCGTGGATTTCCTCCCACAATCCAAAGACGTACAGGTTTGTAGGTTTATTGGCTTTGGTAAAATTGAACATTTTTGCCCAGCGGGTATAGGATAATGTTAGTGTACGGGGGCCGCTGGTCGGCGTGGATCGGTGGGCCCTAAGGGCCTGTTTCTGCGCTGTATCTCTAAACTGGACAGGCTAATGAAGTACTAATTTGTCCACTTTGCCTACCCCAGGTACAAGATGAAGGACAGGTTAGGTTGGAGCAACACCGGAGTGGGCCACCAGAGGGAGATCTTCCTGGAGATTGTAGCGCAGGGTCATATGTGATAGGAGCAGAATTAGGCCATTCGGCCCATCAAGTCTACTCCGCCATTCAATCATGGCTGATCTATCTCTCCCTCCTAATCCCATTCTCCTGCCTTCTCCCCACAACCTCTGACACCCGTACTAATCAAGAATCCATCCCTGTCTTAAAAATATCCATTGTCTTGGCCTCCACAGCCTTCAGTAGCAATGAATTCCACAGATTCACCACCCTCTGACTAACTAAATTCCCCCTCATCCCTTTTCTAAAGGTAAGTCCTTTAATTCTGAGGCTGTGGCCTCTGGTGCTAGACTCTCCCACTAGTGGAAACATCCTCTCCACATCCACTCTATCCAGGCCAGTGGGTCAAAAGACCTGTTCCTGCATTGTACTGTTTTATGTTCTATCACTGCATGTGTGTGAGTGAGTGTGAGTGAGTGAATGAGAGAGGGAGAGAGAGAGAGAGTGTGAGTGTGAGAAAGAGAGAGTAAGTGGGTGAGGGAGTGAGTGGGGTAGGTAGGTAGGTCAGTAGGTACGCAGGAGCTGGAAGAGAGAGTGAGTGTGTGTCGCACAGAGAACGAGAGTCTGAATAGCAGAGATCTCGTCCGGAGACAGGGAGTGTGGAAGATGAGGGGAGAGAGGAGAGGAGAGGCTGCAGGTGAGTCTGTTGTTTAGTTACATCAGGCACACAGAGTCTCTCCCTCTCTCTGTCATCCCCACTCAGTCACTTTCTCCCAGTATCCAGACCCCACCCTGGCTCCGAGAGATGGAGAGACTGAGTGAGCACATCACTTCTCAAGAGAGAGTTAGATTTAGCTCTTAGGGCTAACGGAACCAAGGGACGTGGAGAGAAAGCAGGAACGGTACTGATTTTGGATGATCAACCATGATCATATCGAATGGCGGTGCTGGCTCGAAGGGCCGAATGGCCTACTCCTGCAAATATTTTTCTATGTTCTATGTTTCTATGTAATCTGAGACCAATGAATAGCCACCTGGGTGAACGCACTCCAGCACACGTTACACAAAGACAAACCATGACTGGCGAAACTGATTGAATTATTTGCTCAACTAGATGATCGTGTGGCTGACATTGTCTATGACATCTTTCAAAGGGCATCCAATCAGAATAGCTCATGACGTGTGTTAGTAAACCTGAAGGTAGACACAAAAAGCTGGAGTAACTCAGCGACACAGGCAGCATCTCTGGGGAGAAGGAATGGGTGACGTTTCGGGACGAGACCCTTCTTCAGACTGGACTTTTCCCAGGCCCCCACCTGGGAAAATTTTATACAAAAATAGTCTGAAGAAGGGTCGCGACCTGCAACGAATGAAGCAGAGGATTTGTGTTTTTAGTTTAGTTTAGAGACACAGTGCGGAAACAGGCCATCCGGCCCACCTAGTCCGCCCCGACCAGCGATCCCCGCACACTAACACGACCATACACACACTGGGGACAATTTACAATTTTGACCAAAGCCAATTAACCACGTCTTTGGAGTGTGGGAGGAAACCGGAGCTCCCGGAGCCAACCCACGTGGTCCCAGGGAGAACGTACAAGCCCCACACAGACAGCACCCGCAGTCAGTTTTTGACTGAATGAAAGGATCACTTCTTCATCCCAACCAATGACCAGGCGTCGAGACTGTCGGCAGGATTCCTCAGCTCCCAACTTTTTAGAAATGTAGGGCGTTAGCGGTTATGGGGAGAAGGCAGGAGAATGGGGTTAGGAGGGAGCAATAGATCTGCCATGATTGAATGGTGGAGTAGACTTGATGGGCGAATGGCCTAATCCTGCTCCTATCACTTATGAACAATATTTGTGGGATATGAAATGATGCACAGGATTCTGGATGGATTGCTCGGAGGTGCCGATACATGGCTGGGCCACATTTACACAGTATAAGATGCAGGACAAAACGCCACAGGAGATCCTTCTTCCCAGTGGCTATTAAACTGTACAACACCTTCCCCTTCTGTCGTGGGGTAGACTGAGACTCTCCCTTTAAACTGTACCCAGCCCCCTAACCCCTATTTCCTCCTCCCCCCCCCCCCCCCCCCCCCAGCCCCCAATCTCTAAAGTAAAGCATCCTTTATTGTCATTCAGACATTTCAGTCTGAACGAAACTGTATACCTTGCAGTCACAACATAGAATAAAATAATAGAACACACACTTAACGCAGTTTAACATCTACCACAGTGAGTCTACTAGGCATCTCCTCACTGTGATGGAAGGCAAAAGTCTTAAAGTCCTTGTCTCTACACATCCCCAATCCTTTCCACTCCTCACTTTAATTTCACGTTTCATGTATCTTATTGTGTTTTATGACTGTTGGCAGATCAATCTCCCTCTTGGTGTCAATAAAGTTCTATCGTATCGCATCGTATCGTATCATTCAAGTTAATTCAATTCAATTCAACTTTATTGTCATTGCACAGATACACGTATAGGTACAACGAAATGCAGTTTAGCGTCTGGTCATGGTCATAGTGCAAGATAGTAGAAGTAAAAATACAAATACAAAAAATGCATACAATAGAAATAAAAAATACTGGTTGACAAAGTGTGGATTGTGGATGAATTCAAACGGGTACATAGGCAAATACTGTATACAAATGGGAGAGTCTAAAGATATCTAGCTACGGGACTCTGAATTCAGCAGTGTAATGGTGTTGAAAAAGCTGTTCCTCATCCTACTAGTACGAGACCTGAGGCTCCTGTACTGCCTCCCTGATGGGAGGAGGGCAAACAGTCCATGGTTTGGGTGTGAGGGGTCTTTGATGATCTTCCCGGCCCGTCTCAGACACCGTTTTCGGTGGAGGGCATCCATGGCAGGGAGCAGGGCACCGATGATGTACTGAGCGGTTTTCACCACCCGTTGTAGTGCCTTCCTGTCCGCTGCGGTGCAACTGCTGTACCATACCGTGAAGCAGGTGGTCAGGATGCTTTCGATGGTACAGCGGTAAAAGTTGGTCAGGATCTGGGGGGACTGGTGAGCTTTCTTGAGCCTCCTCAGGAAGTAAAGGCGCTGCTGCGACTTTTTGAACAATTTGGTGGTATTGAGGGACCAGGACAGATCCTCCGAGATGTGTACCCCGAGGAATTTGTAGTTGGAGACGCGCTCCACCTCAGTCCCGTTTATGTGGATGGGGGTATGTCTGCCCCCTCTGATCTTCCTGAAGTCAACAATGATTTCCTTCGTCTCCTTGGAGTTGAGGACGAGGTTATTGTTGGCACACCAGGCTGCCAGGTGCTGGACCCCCTCCCTATATGGCAGGAATACGAATGCGATTGAACCAAACACTGACCTGGGTGCTCCGGTTTCCTCTCTCACTGCAAAGACGTACAGGTTTGAAGGATAATTGGCCTGACAAAGGGTGTTGTCTGTATGGCCCACACCCGCCAGTGATCCCTGTACACTATCTACACACACTAGGGATCATTTACAGTCTTTACCAAAGCCAATTACCCTACAAATCTGTACGTCTTTGGAATGTGGGAGGAAACCGGAGCAACCGGAGAAAACCCACGCAGGTCACGGGGAGAATGTACAAACTCTGTACAGATAGCACCCGTAGTCGGGATCGAACCCGGGTCTCTGGTGCCATGAGGCAGCAACTCTATCGCTGCGCCACCGTGCCACCCTAAAGATGGACAATGAATGTTTCAGTGATACTATTGTAGATGGTAAAGTGGGAGACTGTGGCAAGCAGAGAGAGTGACATTCACCGTGAACAACTAGACCCTAACAGCTCCCGACATTGAGGAATGAAGCAGAAAAGCCATCCTAGTGTGATGCCTGACACATTGCATTCAGGTTACTGTGAAAGGATCGGACCCAGGGAGACGCTGAGCTAATGGATGTTGATTCCTGGGATGGGAGAGAACTCTTCTGTCCTGATGGGATTGGACAAGTGGGAGGAGGGGAGAGCAAGCTCTGAAGCATACCCCTGATGCTGCTGCATTAGTGTGAGATGCATCAATCCGCGGGGCAGCAATGCAGTACGCTGAAATACTCAGGCACAACAACACAGAGCGGGAAACTAGCACGGGAGAGGGACATGCAGTGGTGGCAGTTAACAGCGAGCTAATAGAGAGAGAGAATGTGAGAGAGACAGAGAGAGAGAGAGAGAGAGAGGGGTGTGTTTAATACACACAGACAGACACACACACAGACAGATAGACACACACACACAGACTGACACACACACAAACACACACACATTCAAACACACACACACACACACTCACACAAAAAGACAGACAGACACACAGACGCACACTCACACACACACACACACACACACAAACAGACAGACAGACACACAGACGCACACTCACACACACACACACACACACACACACACACACACACACACACACAGACAGATAGACACACAGACACAACGCGCACACACACACACACACACACACACACACACACACACACACACACACACACACACACACACACACACACACACACACACACACACACACACACACACACACACACACACACACACCACGGTCAGGATGGAGCCCGGGTACCTGGCGCTGTGAGGCAGCAGTTGTACCCACTCCACCACTGTGCCACCCGATCAACTCCATTAATTTGTGAAAGAGTTGTGAATTTATGGAATTCCCTGCCACAGAGGGCAGTGGAGGCCAAGTCACTGGATGGATTTAAGAGAGAGTTAGATAGAGCTCTAGGGGCTAGTGGAGTCTAGGGATATGGGGAGAAGGCAGGCACGGGTTATTGATAGGGGATGATCACACACACACACGCTACCAGCTTTTAACGCTTCCCAAACCAGATTATACCTGCCCTTCACCTTCCTTTGTCCCTTATTAATATCATTGTTGTTATTTAAACAACACTTTATCAGTTTATTTATTCATGTGTGTATATATTTATATAATGGTATATGGACACACTGATCTGTTCTGTAGTCAATGCCTACTATATTCTGTTGTGCTGAAGCAAAGCAAGAATTTCATTGTCCTATCAGGGACACATGGCAATAAACTCTCTTGAATCTTGAATCTTGAATCTTGAATCCTGTTAAATAGAGCATTGATCAGTACAGCAGAGGAACGGGCCCTTCTGCCCACAAGGTCTGTGCCGAAGATCATACCGTTAAACAAATCTCTCTCCCTCTATGTGATCCATACCCCTCCATTCCCTGTACCGATCTAGAAAGGACTTGATCCAAAATATCACACATTCCTTCTCTCCAGAGAAGCTGCCTGTCCTGCTGCGATACTCCAGCATTTTGTGTCTATCTTCTCTCTATCTAAAAAACTCTAAATGCCACCATTATATCTGCCTTCACCACCACCCCTGACAGTGCATTCACGGCATCCATCACTCTCTCTATAAAAAAACTGGCCCCACATATATCCTTTAAACTTTGCTCATCTGACATTAACGTTATGTGTAAGAAGGAACTGCAGATGCTGGTTTAAACCGAAGATAGACACAAAAAGCTGGAGTAACTCAGCGGGACAGGCAACATCTCTGGAGAGAAGGAATGGGTGATGTTTCGGGTCGAGACCCTTCTTCAGACTGATTAGGGATAAGGGAAATGAGAGATTAGATGGTGATGTAGAGAAATAAAGAACAATGAATGAAAGTAATGATGATATAGGAAACAGGCCATTGTAAGCTGTTTGTAGGGTGAAGGCAGGCAGAGGAGAGTATCTTGGCTTTATGTTTGTGGGCCGAAGGACCTGTTCCCATACTGTTCTATGTTCAATGCACTAGACCTGTTTTTTCGGGTGGTGTTGGAGAGATGATGATTCCTCAGGTTGGTGGGTGGGGGGATGGGGCGGTGGAGGCTGGTTCTCTGGATGATTTCAACAGAGTTAGATAGGGCTCTTAAAGATAGCAGAGTCAGGGGATATGTGAAGAAGGCTGGAACGGGGTACTGATTGTGGATGATCAGCCATGATCACAGTGAATGGCGGTGCTGGCTCGTAGGGCCGAATGGCCGACTCCTGCACCTATTGTCTATTGTCTATCGTCTATTATTTATTGAGATGGTGACACACATGGAGGGAAGGGAGAAGAATGGAAAGACTATACATGATTACATTCGAGCCATCCACCGTGTACAGATACACTGGGTGGCACAGTGGCACAGCAGTAGAGTTGCTGCCTCACAGAAGTCTATGTTCGATCCTGACCATGGATGCTGTCTGTACGGAGTTTGTACGTTCTCCCCGTGACCTGCGTGGGGTTTTTTCGGGGTCTCCGCTTTCTTCCCACATTCCAAAAGCGTACAGGTTTGTACGTTAATTGGCTAGGTTTAATTTTAAACTGTCCATAGTGTATGTACAATACTGTTAGTATGTGGGGATCACTGGTTGGCAGGGACTTGGTGGGCCGAAGGGCCTGTTTCTGCACTGTATATTTCAACTAACAGGGAATAATGTCTAGTGCAAGATAAAGTCCAGTAAAGTTTGATTAAAGATAGTCCGAGGGTCTCCAATAAGGCAGCTAGTAGGTCAGGACCGCTCTCTAGTTGGTGATGGGATAGACAATAGACAATAGGTGCAGGAGTAGGCCATTTGGCCCTTCGAGCTAGCACCGCCATTCAATGTGATCATGGCTGATCATCCACAATCAGTACCCCGTTCCTGCCTCCTCCCCATATCCCCTGACTGCTATTTTTAAGAGCCCTATCTAGCTCTCTCTTGAAAGCATCCAGAGAACCTGCCTCCACCTGAGGCAGAGAATTCCACAGACTCACCACTCTCTGTGAGAAAAAGTGTTTCCTTGTCTCTGTTCTAAATGGCTTACTCCTTATTCTTAAACTGTGGCCCCTGGTTCTGGACTCCCCCAACATCAGGAACATGTTTCCTGCCTCTAGTTTCCAAACCCTTAACAATCTTATATGTTTCAATGAGATTCCCTCTCATTCTTCTAAACTCCAGAGTGTACAAGCCCAGCTGCACCATTCTCTAAGCATAAACTTGGTTTATACTCTCTAGAATTTAGGAGATTGAGAGGGGATCTTATAGAAACTTACAAAATTCTTAAGGGGTTGGACAGGCTAGATGCAGGAAGATTGTTCCCGATGTTAGGGAAGTTCAGGACAAGGGGTCACAGCTTAAGGATAAGGGGGAAATCCTTTAAAACTGAGATGAGAAGAACTTTTTTCACACAGAGAGTGGTGAATCTCTGGAACTCTCTGCCGCAGAGGGTAGTTGAGGCCAGTACATTGGCTATATTTAAGAGGGAGTTAGATGTGGCCCTTGTGGCTAAGGGGATCAGGGGGTATGGAGAGAAGGCAGGTACGGGATACTGAGTTGGATGATCAGCCATGATCATATTGAATGACGGTGCAGGCTCGAAGGGCCGAATGGCCTACTCCTGCACCTAATTTCTATGTTTCTATGTTTCTATATGACAGTCCCGCCATCCCGGAAATTAACCTTGTAAACCTACGCTGCACTCCCTCAATAGCAAGAATGTTGTAAGCTTCATATTAATCCCAGGCCCACGGGCCGACAGGTACTGACACAGGTAGATGATAACGTGAATGGGGAGTCCAGGGCAATAGCTCGAAGACCTTGGGACCTGCACCAGCTGAACAGATCGCTCCTCAATAGGATCAGGAACGCAATCCTTGTGATGGGAAAAATGCCGTTGATTTGCAAAGAGGGCAGCCAAGATTGACGAGGATGTTTTTAGGAAGGAACTGCAGGTGCTGGTTTACACCGAAGGCAGACACAAAATGCCGGAGTAGCTCAGCGGGACAGGCAGCATCTCTGGAGGAAAGGAATGGGTGATGTTTCGGGTCGGGACCCTTCTTCAGACTGAGAGTAGGGGGGAGGGAACCGGAGGTAAGTTAAGACCAGAACAAAGCAGGATTGGCAACAGATGACCAAGGAAGGGTGGAGCTCATAATGGTCCATTGTTGGCTGGGGAAGAGGTGATAACAAAAGGATACAAAGATGCGAACAGTGGAACTAGCAGGACATCGAGGGTGGTGGAGAGGGGGAGGGAGGGGGAAGGCAGGGGTTATGCAAAATTAGAGGCAGACACCTTGAGACCTACACCAGCTGGATGGATCAGACCTCACTAGGATCAGGAATACGATCCGTGCGATGGGAAGGATGCCGTTAAGCTGGAAAGAGCGCAGGGAAGATTTACGAGGATGGTGCCAGCACTCCTCGCCAGTACTCAGTAGATATTTTCAAGTCAGAGATGGACAAATTCTTGATTAGAACGGGTGTCAAAGGTTATGGGGAGAAGGCAGGACAATGGGATTAGGAGGCAGAGATCAGCCATGATAGGCTAGAGGGGCTGAATGGTATAATTCTACTCCTATAACTTGTGAGTGGGAACTCATGGGGCTGAGCCATAGGGAGAACTTTCCTCCTTGGACTGTATGAGGCTAAGAGGTGATCTTATAGAGGTGTATAACATCATGAGGGGAATAGATCAGGTATATAACTATGCCTTTTACCCAAGGTAGGGGAATGAAAAACCAGAAGGCATTAGTAAGTGACAAGACAAGCTTTAATACGAATCTGATGGGGGGGGGGGGGCTGCAGAATCAAACACACACTAACCAACCCCCATACACACACAAGAACCACCCCTCCATACAAACTAACCACCCCCCTTGTATTATATTAATTAATATTATTAATTCACTCATTTTACCCATCCCCTGCCTTATCCACTCACACATAGCCCCCAACTCGCATATGGGCCAAATGCGGGTAAATGGGACTAGCATAGATGGGTCATCTAGGTCAACATGGATGAGTTGGGCTGAAGAGCCTGTTTCCCTGCTGGGTGACGTTATGACTCTCTGGTGAATTTGCTGGTGGTTTTAGGGTGGATTTTGAGCTGGTTTTCCAGGGAGTTGAAACCTGAGCGTAGGGGAGAGAAACAAAGCTGGAGGTGGATGTTAGGACTGTCTTAAGCAAAATAAAGATGAGTCGGGTCAAAGTGGCGAAGAATGTCTGATGGTCAGTTCGAGGTAATATATGTAAAGACTCACTTCATCCACAACAAGGTGGACAAATAATGCCTAAGCTGCTGTAAATAGGTTTTGATGTCATAAGTCGTAGGAGCAGCATTAGGCCATTTGGCCCATCAAGTTTACTCCGCCATTCAATCATGGCTGATCTATCTCTCCCTCCTAACTCCCTTCTCCTGCCTTCTCCCCATAACCTCTGACACTAATCAAGAACTTATCAATATCTGCGATAAAAATTCCCATGGACTTGGCCTCCAAAACCGTCTGTGGCAATGAATCCCACAGATTCACCACCCTTTGACTAAAGAAATTCTTCCATCACTAAGATGGATGCAAAATGCTGGAGTAACTCAGCGGGTCAGGCAGCATCTCTGGGGAACATGGATAGGTGACGTTTCACAGAGTGCTGGAGTAACTCAGCGGGTTAGGCAGCATCTCTGGAGATAATAGATAGGAGATGTTTCTGATCGCGACCCTTCTTCAGACCATCCTCCTTGAAATCATCACCACTGCAGAAACAAACCCAAAGCTGGGGATTATGTATCCCAGGGATTCAACGTTTGGGGAAAAAAAGGGCTGACATGGAAGGTGTTGAGGTTCCGTTGCTACCAGGGGTTATGGGGAGAAGGCAGGAGAATTGGGTAAAGATAGATCAGACATGATTGAATGGCGGAGTAGACATGATGGGCCGAATGACCTAATTCTTCTCCTAGAACTTATGAACAAACTTATGAACTGCTGGTTTATAACAAATATAGTCACAGAGTGCTGGAGTAACTCAGCGGGCCAGGCAGCATCTCTGGAGAACATGGATAGGTGATGTTTCAGATCGGGACCCTTCTTCAATCTGAAGTGTCCCAACCCAAAATATCGCCCATCCATTCTCTCCAGAGATGCTGCCTGGCCCGCTGAGTTACTCCAGCATTTGTGACTATATTTGCCGTCAAAGGGAACGTGCAAACTCCACACAAACAGCACCAGCTGGCAGAATCAAGTGCATGTGGCTTCAACTGCGGGGCAGCAGCACTACCCGCTGCAGAAGCCTCTAGAATATGTCGTCATGGAGTCAGGCAATGGCAAGGGGCAACTTAGGAAACTAGGAAGTCACAGAACAAAATATCAAAGTGCTGGAGGAAGTCAGCAGGTCAGGCAGCATCTGCGGAGGGAATGGACAGGCAATGTAGCAGGTCAGGACCTTCCTTCAGACTGATTGGAGTTGGGGGGAGAAAGCTGGAAAAGAGAGGTGGGGGTGCGACAATGCCTGGCAAGCGATAGGTGGATACAGGGGGAAGTGAGGTGGGGGATGGGCAGATGGGTGGAGTAGGTGACAAAAGCTGGAGGTGGAAAAGGATGTTGCCAGGACTAGAGGGTGTGAGCTATAGGGACAGGTTGAGTAGGCTGGGTCTCTATTTATTGGAGCGCAGGAGGATGAGGGGTGATCTTATAGAGGTGTACAAGATCATGAGAGGAATAGATTGGCTATATGCCCAGAGTAGGTGAATCGAGGACCAGAGGACATTGGTTCAAGGTGAAGGGGAAAAGATTTAATAGGAATCTGAGGGGTAACATTTTCACACAAAGGGTGGTGGGTGTATGGAACAAGCTGCCAGAGGAGGTAGTTGAGGCTGGGACTATCGTAACATTTAAGAAACAGTTAGACAGGTACATGGATAGGACAGGTTTGGAGGGATATGGATCAAATGCAGTCAGGTGGGGCTAGTGTAGCTGGGACACGTTGGCCGGTGTGGGCAAGTTGGGGGAAAGGATGTGTTTCCACACTCTATGTCCCTTTAAGAGAAAAATGAGTCAAATAAGGTGAAAAGAGGAGGTGAAATATGAAGCTGGAGGAAGGGATATGATGGAAGGGGATGGGTGGAGGGGAAAGTGGGAGGACGTCACGTGATACAGGGGGTACTGTAATCATCGGGGCCTTCAATCTCTGTAGACTGAGTGAATCAAACTTCCACCAGGAATGTAGCAGATGAATTTCTGGAATGTCTGCAAGATAGGTTCCTGGATCAGGATGTTGAGGAACTGGCGAGGATATGGGCTATTTTCGTTCTGGTACTGTGCATTGAAAAAAGTTAATTAACAAACTATTCGTAAGGAAAGGGTCGCCATAGCACTTCAGAATTTACTTTAGACTTTAGAGATCCAGCGTGGAGATAGGCCCTTCGGCCCACTAAGTCCAGGCTGACCAGTACACTATCACTATCCTACACACTAGGGACAATCTGCAATTTTTACTGAAGCCAATTAACCTACAAACCTGCACGTCTTTGGAGTGTGGGAGGAAACCTGGAGCACCCGGAGAAAACCCACTCAGGTCACGGTGGAGAACGTTTGAATCCCGTGGTCAGGATTGAACCTGGGTCTCTGGCGCTGTGAGGCAGCAACTCTACCGCTGTGCCCCAGTTTCCGTGTGGGGACCGGTCCTGAGATGTGGACTTGTTAAGGCCAGGCCGGGTGTTTTTGAAGCTGTGAAGCTTTTGTTGGTTTTCTAGGTGTCCTCGGCCGTGTTTGACCCGATGGCGTGAGGTTTGATGAAGTCCAGCGTTTACACCGAGGACTTCCAGGGCCACAATCTCCAGTCTGTGCACCACTGTGCACCACCCTGACTTGGGTAGGACTCACCCAGGGCTAGTGATGGAGGTGTGTGGGACATTGACTAAAGGTACGATGACATTCTGAATTTACACATTATGAACTTATCATAAGATCATAAGTGATAGGAGCAGAGTTTGGCTATTCGGCCCATCAAGTCTACTCCACAATTCAATCATGGCTGATCTTTCTCTCCCTCCTAACCCCATTCTCCTGCCTCCTCTCCATACCCCCTAACACCCACACTAATCAAGAATCTATCTATCTCTGCTTTAAAAATATCCACCGACTTGGCCTCCACAGCCTTCTGTGGCAAAGAATCCCACAGATTCACCATCCTCTGACAAAACAAATCCCTCCTCATCTCCTTTCTCCATGTGAAGTAGGGTCCCGACCCGTACCGCCAACTCACCACGTTCTCCACAGATGCTGCCCGATCCGCTGAGTTACTCTGGCAACAGACACAAAGTGCTGGAGTGACTCAGGCAGCATCTCTAGTACAAGTGATAGGAGCAGAATTAGGCCATTTGGCCCATCAAGTCTACTCCGCCATTAAATCATAGCTGATCTATCTCTCCTAACCCCATTCTCCTGCCATCTCCCCATAACCCCTGACACCCCTACTAATCAAGAACTTATGAATCCTTCCTACAAAGCCAGCATCTATAGTTTCTTCCTACACATGATCTGTACATTATCAATTTGTACTGATTCCACTCCCTCCCCACCATTCCTCTCTGCCCTACTCAGTTTACACTGACTCTGGGTTTAGCTTTAAGTTCATTATTGTCATAAGGGTACTTTGTTTAGCATGCTATCCAAACAGGTTAGATGTACCATACAGAAATATAATCATGTCAGACTAAAGTACAATAGATAGAGCAAAGGGAAAGATACATGGGCGGTCACGGTGGTGCAGCGGTAGAGTTGCTGCCTTACAGCGAATGCAACGCCCAGGTTTGATCCCGACTACTGGTGCTGCCTGTACGGAGTTTGTACGTTCTCCCCGTGACCAGTGTGCGTTTTCTGTGAGATCTTTGGTTTCCTCCATCGAGAGCCTGCACATCCATTACAGCAAGACTGTACAGGTTTGTAAGTCATTGGTTGCCCTCTCCCCTCCCTGATGGATTGGCTGCCTTAGCAGTGAAGAAGATAAAAGACAGCTCCCATCCCTAGTTTGGACTGTGTCTGCCCTCTGATATAGTGTTCAAATCCAGGACAAACAGACTCAGGAATAGCGGGAGAATCGCCATAAATTCAAATCCACACGTGACTACACCGCCCAACACGGATCTGTATATATGTGGTAGCTGAATTTGGGGCCTGTCCCCCCCCCCCCCATTCCCTTCTGTTTTGTTTTTCTCTGTATTTCACTAAAGCAGCTTTCAACTGTACATGTAAGTGACAATAAACATAGTCCTTCTATCTATGTATCTCTAAAAAATATGAAACATAGTCCTTATCCTTCCTTGTAGTGTAGCAGTTCCTTGAGCAAAGTCCAATGTCCACATTAGGGTCTGCCCTCTAGTGTTGCACAACTCCACCCTGGCAAAAAGGTTCCCACTGTCTGCCCTATCTATGCCTCTCATCGTTTTATATACGTCTATCAAGTCTATCCAATGTTTCAGAGAAATACAATACAATACAATACAAAGCACTTTATTTGTCCCCGAGGGGCAATTCAGATGTCCCTGCAGCACACTAATAAAAAGACAACATAGCATTCAAGAAGTTTAACATTAGAACATAAAAACATCCCCCCACAATGGTTCCCACTGTGGGGGAAGGCACATAGTCCAGTCCCCATCCTCTTGTCCACCCAAAGTCGGGCCTATGAGGCCTCCACAGTCGCCGCTACGGGGGCCCGATGTTCCCGGCCGTTCTCGCCGGGTGATGGTATTCCGGCGTCGGGAGAACCCTCAGCGGCTTGGGGTGCCAGGAACGGCCGCCCTCCTACCGGAGACCACGGCTTCCAAGCCAACAGACCGCGCCGAACGGAGCCCCACACACTGGCGATCTCGGCGAGAGATCCCAGGCTCCGGGATGTAAGTTCAGCGCCGCAGTTGGCCGCTCCACAGAACCCCGGCTCCACGATGTTATTATCGGCGGTCCCAGCATACTGGAGTTCCAGCGCGGCGACCCAGGCAAGGCATCGCCCGCTCCGCAATAGCGCTCCAGCGCCGCGCCGCCGCCAAAGCCGAGGTTCTGGCCAGGTCCCCTCAGGAAACGTCGCTCCAGGACCCGCTGGTAGGCTGCCAGGACAGGTCGAAGGTGCTGCTCGGAGGAAGGCAACCTCTCCGACCAGGTAGGGACTTGAAAAAGCAGTTTCCCCTTCCCCCCCACCACCCCCCACACATAAAAGATTAGACCCCCCAACTAAACACTTTAACGTACTAAAAATAATAAAAAGAAGTGAAAGAAAACGGACAGCTGCAGGATAGGCGCCGTTCAGGACAACGCCCCCGCCGTTTCAATCAAAGTCTGTCCACCCTCTCCCTGTATCTGAAACCCTCTAATCCAGGCACCTCCTCTGAACCCTCTCCAAAGCCCCCACATGCTTCCTGTAATGGGGGTGATCAGAACTGCATGCAATACTCCAAAAGTAGCCGATCCAATCTCCTATCGAGCTGCAACAAGACATGACTCTTGTATTCACTGCCCCTGGCAATGAAGACATCATATCATATGCCTTATTTACCACCCTATCCACTTGTGCTGCCTGCCACCTTTAGTGAGCTATGACCATGGACTCCAAGATCCCTCTGCCCATTAATGGTGTTAAGGGCTTCTCCATTCACTACAGTTTATACCAATAAAAGCATGCGCTTGTTCTCTAATCTATAACAATATTTAACTTTGTTTTAAAACCACCTATTCACCCTAATACTGAAAACAAGTTATATATTACATCAGAAATTGAGCTCATCTCAGATGTCTCTGGGAAGCAATGTCTTATTGTGTTAATTGGACTTTGTCTATGGGACTGGTGCACTACTATGATAAGAACCATATTCTCCAAAGATTCTCCAAAGAGCAAGATAGGTCACTCCTGCTAAATGCAACGGGCTGACGTGTAGTACGCAACGGAGCGGAACGTGGGCCTTTTTTTCATCCATTTCCGTAACCCGACCCGACCCGACCCGACTCGCAGTGTAATCAACGTTGGGGGGGAACAGTTTGTGTTAATAAATTATAATTCTGAAGATGAGAAGATTTTTCCCAAATAATTTTTATTTTTACGAGGATGTTTCTGTAACCGGCTTCCGTCTCCGCACTAGTATCCTACGGGATCTTTGGTGCGGAGACGGTTACGGAAATGGGGCCGGAAATTACCCATGAATCTGCCCATGACCGTACTACGTCTTTTTCATCGAGTGGACCATCTTGCTTACTCTAGGATCTTTGATATTCTCTGTAAGCACCGTGTATCTTCTCCTTTGCTCTGTCTATTGTATTTGAGTTTGACATTGTATTTATGTATAATACATTTGATCTGTTTGGATGACATGCAAGACAAAGATTTTCACTTGTCTCTGTACGTGTGGCTGTACAACATGAGGACTAGTTCTCTTCATTAAGCAAAATAAGGGCGACACGGTGGTTCAGCGGCAGAGTCGCTGCCTTACAGCGCTTACAGCGGCAGAGACCCGGGTTCAATCCCAACCACGGGAGCTCTGTACGGAGTTTGTCCGTTCTCCCCGTGACCGTGTGGATTTTCTCCGAGATCTTCGTCTTCCCACACTCCAAAGACGTACAGGTTTGTAGGTTAATTGACTTGGTGTAAGTGCAAATTGTCCCTAGTGTGTGTTGGAGAGTGTTCATTGTAATTTAGTTTTGAAGTACAGCGCGGAAACAAGCCCTTCGGCCCACCGAGTCCACACCGACCAGCGATCCCCGCACATTAAATTATCCTGCACTAGGGACAATTTTTTAAAAACATTTATACCGAGCCAATTGACCTACAAACGTTGGAGTTTGGGAGGAAACCAAAGATCTCGGAGAAAACCTCAGCAGGTCACGGGGAGAACGTACAAATTCCGTACAGGCAGCACCCGTAGTCGGGATCGAACCCGTGTCTCTGGCGCTGTGAGGTAACAACTGTATCGCTGCGCCACCGTGCCGCCCCAAATGTGCGGGGATCGCTGGTCGGTGCAGACTCGGTGGGCCGAAGGGCCTGTTTTCATGCTGTATCTCTAAACTAAACTAAACTCAATCTTGACCTCGGCTGCTGTATGTGTGGAATTTGCATGTTCGCCCTGTGGAATTTCTCTGGGTGCTCCAGTTTTCTCCCACATCCCAATGATGTGCAGGATTGTAGGTTAATTGGCCCTCTCTAAAATTGCCCCTAGTGTGTTGGGAGAGGATGAGTATGTGGAATACAAGTTGACAACATAGAATTAGGCCATTCGGCCCATCGAGTCTACTCCGCCATTCAACCATGGCTGATCTCAGCCTCCTAATCCCATTTTCCTGCCTTCATCCCACCCCATAACCCTTGACACCCGTTCTAATCAAGAACTTGTCTATCTCTGCCTTAAAAATAGCCACTGCCTTGGCCTCCACCGCCCTCTGGGTTCCACAGATTAACTACCCTCTGACTAAAGACATTCCACCTCAATAGCATTGAACTAGTGTGAACGAGTGATTGATGGTCGAGGGGAACACCAAGACTCTGTGGGATGAAATGGGGGACTCGCCATGTTTTTGACTCTGACATCGGGGGGGGGGAGAGTGCAGTGGAGAGATAAGTTTTTTTGGCCTTCCATCACAGCTATGTGATGGATGTTTATGTAAAATGTAATTGTGTTGTGTCTGGGGTCTATTTGTGTGTAATGTATGGCTGCAGAAATGGCATTTCATTTGGACCTCCAGGGGTCCAAATGACAAATAAATAGACTATTGACTATTGACTATTGACTATTGACTATTGTGCTCCATGTCTAAACTAAAACTAAAACCTGATTAGTTTTCCAAGTGAGCTGTTAGCAGCCTTGTATGTGATATCATGATGCTTCTGACCACTAACGCACAGAGTGTGGATATTAGAGGCAAAAAAGAACATTTAGTTCATCTGCCATTCAATTTCAGTTCAGTTTATTGTCACGTGTACCGAGGTACAGTGAAAAGCTTTTGTTGCATTCTAACTAGTCAGCAGAAAGACAATACATGATTACAATCGGGCCATTCGCAGTGTACAGATACATGATAAGGGAATAACGTTTAATGCAAGGTAAAGCCAGTAAAGTCCGATCAAGGATCATCCAAGAGTCATCAATGAGGTGGATAGTAGTTCAGCACTGCTCTCTGGTTGTGGTAGGATGATTCAGTTGCCTGATAACAGCTGGGAAGAAACTATCCCTGAATCTGGAGGTGTGCGTTTTCACACTTCTGTACCTCTTGCCCCAAGGGAGAGGGGAGAAGAGGGAGTGACCGGGGTGAGACTGATTCTTAATAATGCCGCTGGCCTTGCTGAGGCAGCGTGATGTGTAAATGGAGTCAGTGGAAGGGGGGTTGATTTGTGTGATCGTCTGGGCTGTATCCATGGGGTCTTGGATGGAGCTGTTCCCAAACCAAGCTGTGATGCTCCCGATAAAATGCTTACTACGGTGCATCTGTAAAATCTTTCTGTTCACCCACTGTTTCTGTTCAATTGTATCCCCTTGGGCTGCTCTAACAAACTCAGATCTGATTTGGCATCGTTATTGTTTCAACATAGAGTTCAAACCAGACTTGAAAAAATCTGACTCTAATATCAGTCCCTCATGTAATTATTATCTCCATTAGAATAATTTTAATGAACCCCCTCAGCTGATTCAGGAAGAGTTGCCGGCCATGCCTCTCCTTCCTCCCCTGTGACTTGCCGACATAAATTAATGATTCAATGTCCATTTCCTCACTTTCCTTCCCAAAATCACTGTTAAACAGGCTCACAACTTTCCTGAAGACCATTTTCACTGAATGTAATTCTAAAGAATTAGTCATATAGCATGGCAACAGGCCTTTAGCCCAACTTGCCCATACTGGCCCACATGCCCAATCTACACTAGTCCCACCTGCCTGCATTTGGCCCATATGCCTCCAAACCTGTCCTCGCCATGTACCTGTCTAACTGTTTCTTAAACGTTGGGACAGTCCCAGCCTCAACTACCTCCTGCAGCTCGTTCTATACACCCAACACCCTTTGCATGAAAAAGATGCCCCTCAGTTTCCTATTAAATCTTTTTCCCTTCACCTTGAACCTTTGTCCTCTGGTCCTCGATTCCCCAACTCTGGGCAAGAGACTCAGTGCGTCTACCCGATCTATCCCGCTCATGATTTTGTACACAAGGTATTGATTTTAATATCCTTGTGATTGTTTATTTAAATATTCCCATTTGTGGCTATTCCAATTTGTTTGAATTGGTTTGCTGAATCTGATGTTGTAGTGGCTGCCCTATGCGAATAATTGTGTGGTGATAGTCATGGAGTCATAGAGTGATACAGCATTGAAACAGGCCCTTTGGCCCAACTTGCCCATGCCATCCAACATGTCCCAGCTACACTAGTCCCACCTGCCTGCGTTTGGCTGATATCCCTCCAAACCTGTCCTATCCATGTACCTGTCTAACTGCTTCTTAAACGTTGGGATAGTCCCAGCTTCAACTACCTCCTCTGACAGCTTGTTCCATACACCCACCACCCTTTGTATGATAGGACTCTTGGCCTGAAATCTCAAGCTGATGGTACAGGGTGGCACTGTACTGCAGGGGTTCTGGTAACATAACGTATGTACAGTCTTGACCCAAAACGACAGCCATTCCTTCTATCCAGAGATGTTGCCTGTCACGCTGAGTTACTCCAGCATTTTGTGTCTATCTTTGGTTGAAACCAGCATCTGCAGTTCCTTCCTACGCATGTATAGTGGCCTTGCTGTAGTAATGGTGTACTGGCCCTGCAGTTGTAATGATGGTGACTCTGGGTGCCGTGACCAAATGATGGAACTCTGGGTTCAATGGTTGAACGACAATGCTGTGGCCTTAGCGGTGAGATGAAGGCACACTGAGTGTGAAGTGTAATGATAATTGCAAATGACTTTAGTTTAGTTTAGTTTAGTTTAGAAATATAGCGCGGCCCACCTAGTCTGTGCCA
Source organism: Leucoraja erinaceus (assembly GCF_028641065.1). Lineage (NCBI taxonomy): Eukaryota > Metazoa > Chordata > Chondrichthyes > Rajiformes > Rajidae > Leucoraja > Leucoraja erinaceus. The sequence continues at coordinate 13,612,344 of NC_073412.1, read as the reverse complement.
GCCAGCGATCCTCGCACACTAACACTATCGTTAATTTGTTTTTATACCAAGCCAAACTTCTACGTCTTTGGAGTGTGAGAGGAACCCTGTGTGTCTCGGAGAAAACCCATGCAGGTCACGGGGGGAACGTACAAACTCCATACAGACAGCACCCGTAGTCGGGATCGAACCCGGGTCTCTGGTGCTGTAAGGCAGCAACTCTAGCCACTGCGCCACCGTGCCGCCCGTGATTTAGGATCTGGCAGTAGATTTGCTCACATGGACTTTAGTAAAGCATTTGATGACGTCTGCTTTGGTCGGCTGATCCAGAAGATGAAGATGCTTGGGATCCACGGTAACAAGATTATTAAGGGCTTGGACACGCTAGAGGCAGGAAACATGTTCCCGATGTTGGGGAAGTCCAGTACCAGGGGCCATAGTTTAAGAATAAGGAGTAAGCCATTTAGAACGGAGACGAAGAAACACTTTTTCTCACAGAGAGTGGTGAGTCTATGGAATTCTCTGCCTCAGAGGGCGGTGGAGGCAGGTTCTCTGGATGCTCAAGAGAGCTAGATAGGGCTCTTAAAAATAGCGGAGTCAGGGGATATGGGGAGAAGGCAGGAACGGGGTACTGATTGGGGATGATCAGCCATGATCACATTGAATGGCGGTGCTGGTTCGAAGGGCAGAATCGCCAACTGCTGCACCTGTTGTCTATTGACTATTTTGTAAGCCAGTTGTGAATCCAAGTAAACTGGCTGGAGGTCGGTGACTTGTGGAGTACCGCAGGCATCTGTGAGGGGACCACTGTTATTGGTGATATGTATGTGGATAACTTGGACATCAATGTGGATGGATTGGTTAGGAAGTTTACAAACAACACCAAAATAAATCAGTGGAGTGGTGGACAATAAAGAGGACTGACAAATGATACAGTGGGATATTGATCAGCTACAGAAATGGGTGGAGAAATGGCAGATGGAGTTGAATCCGAACAAGTGTGGTGTGTTGGGAAATGTAATCATTTAATGGCACGACCCCTAATAGTATTGATTCACAGAGAGATATTAGGGTCCAAGTTCACAACAACTAGATCGAGTGTGCGGTATGCTCCTCTTCATCCATCTGGGCATTGAGTCGTAGAGTAAGGAAGTCATGAAGCAGCTCTGTAGGACTCTGGTGAGGCCACATTTTGAGTTTTGCGTGCCATTCTGGTCACTGGAAGGATGTGTGGGCTCTGGTGAGGATGCAGGAGCGACTGATGTTTGCAGCGCCCTCTGCAGTCCGTCTGTCTTTTTTGTTCTTGTCCCGTTGAGTGTATAGTTTGTAGTGGTTTATATATTGTTTTTAACTGTGTATATGGGGGGGGGGGGGGGGGGGGGGGGGGGGGGGGGGGGGGGGGGGGGGGGGGGTCTCCGTTGGTGGGGCCAAGCACGTAGAACGTTCTCTGTCGGGTCTCCGTGGCCGGCTTCAGTCGTGGAGAGCTGGTGCCGCAGCTGCACGTGGAGCTTAGCGGCTCCAGCCAAGCGGAACATCGAAAGCTCACCTGGGCCGCTCCGGAGCTCCCGCAACGGCAGCCTGCGGGGTTGTCACCATCAATGTGGGTCTGCAATTTATCCCATGGCCAATAAGTTTAATTTGACTTCACTTCGGTTATGCTTGGAGAAATTAGCTCTGTTCCCTATTGATTTTCGGACGCAGCAAAAAAGCTGTGATCTGGATAATCACTCCGGCCAAATGGAAGGAATTTAGTGTTCAATTGCTGTAAATAAATCAGGTTCATGTGGAACGGCTCCAGCCACCCAAAATGCCGCTATAGATAACTTGGTGGACGGTGCCCATTTAATGTCGAAAGCTCATTGTTTCCCTGGGGGCTGGAGAGGTTGCGGACAGAGCTTTAGAACTATATTATCGAGCTATAAAACTAATAATACCTTTTGCGACCGGGGTCTTGAAACGGCAACTTTTCCCTGAACCCGAATCGCGGGCGTTTTAAACGACCCGGCCAGCGGGGCCGTACACCGCCCGGCGCGGCTTTAACGGCCGCGGGACTTGCCATCGCCCGCGGGGTTGACATCGAGAGAAGAATGGAGAGCAGGGGAGAGACAAGACTTTGCCTTCCATCACAGTGAGGAGAAGATTCACTGCGATGGATGTTTGTGTAAATTGTGTTAGTGTTTGTCTTGGTTCTTTTCTTGTTGTATGACTACAGAAACCAAATTTCGTTTGAACTTCATTTGAGGTCCTAAATGACAATAAACGGTATTGTATTGTAATTGTAATTGTCGGAGAAAGTTACCAGAACGATGCCTGGATATGAGTATTAGAGGCTGGACAAACTGGGATTGTTCTTTCTGGAGTGTCGGTGGGTGCTGAAGAGAGACGAGAGAAGTATATAAGATTATGAGAGGCATGGATAGATAAAAATAGATAGATCGGCTAGACAGGCAGACAGAGCCTTTATCCCAGGGAGAAATGTGGAAGACTATAGGGCACTACTTGAAGCTGAGAGGGGCAAAGCTTAAAGGAGATGTACAGGGTAGGTCTTTCATTTAGAGTAGGGGTGGGCAACCTTGTTCTGCATAGGGGCCAGGACGCATGTCTGTGAGCGGATGGTGGGCTCATCTATCACGTGTACACATGGATCCCGCCCCCATCCCTCCCCAGATGGCAGGCATCAAATCGCGTGTTCACAGAAGGTAGACATATGTACTGGAGAAACTCAGCGGGTGAGGCAGCCTCGTGCATTCCTTGCATGTCTCACCCGCTGAGTTTCCCCAGCATTATTGTCTACCTTCGATTTTCCCAGCATCTGCAGTTCTTTGTTAAACGTGTTCACAGAAGGTGTGCGCCCGTGCCGGCGGCTTTGCGCAGGATACGATACAGCCAGAGTTCTCCGCTCGGCGCTCACGAGCTGGATGATTACTGGAATAAAAATCCACCTGCGGGCCGGATGATTTTGGGTTACGGGCCGCATTCGGCCCAGGGGCCGTAGGATGCCGACCCCTGATTTAGAGAGTGATAAATGCCTGGATCTCTCTATCAGTTGTGGTTCTGGTTCCTCCCACATCCGGAGACGGAGGCAGGTTAATTAGATGCTGTGATTGGCCCTGGTGTGGAAGTGAGGGGTCGAACATGGAGGTTGATGTGAATGTGGGGAGAATAAACGATAGAATCAGTGTAGAACTCGTGTAAATGGGTGCTAGATGGTCAGCATGGACTTGGTGGGCCAAAGGTCCTGTTTCCCTACCTTATGTACCCCCAACACCAACACTAACCAATTACATAAGTGAGTGTTTCAAGGCTGTACTGTCCTGCCTCATCGAAGTATAAATGGAGCTGGTCCATAAACACTCTGCAACTGTGGGAGATGCTGCCTCACAGCTCCAGACACCCAGGTTCTACCCTGCCCTCGGGTGCTGTCTGTGTGGAGTTTACACATTCTCCCTGTGACCGCGTGGGTTTCCTCTGGGTGCTCTGGTTTCCTTCCACCTCCCAAAGCAATGCAGGTTAATCAGCGTCTGTTGTTCAGGGAGTGGATGAGAAAGTGGGATAACATAGATCTAATGTGAATGGGTACAGACTCGGTGGGTCAAAGAGCCTGTTGCCATGCTGTATCTTTCAATCGATCAATCAATCAATCAATCAATCGATCAATCAATCAAGAAGTACAGAGGTGTGAATACGCACACCTCTAGATTCAGGAACAGTTTCTTCCCAGCTGTTATCAGGCAACTATCACCAACTAGAGAGCAGTCCTGAGCTACCATCTACCTCATTGGAGACCCTCGGACTATCTTTAAGCAGAGGCGGCCCGGCGGGGGGCTGAGACGGTGCTCCAGTGGCTGAGGTGGCGTTCTGGCGGCGGCGACCTGAATCCGGGGTTCGGCCACGGGCCAATGGACGACATCGTAGGGAGCTCGCGGTTCACAGGCTGGTGCATGTTTTCCGGAGTTCCCGCGGCAACAGCTGCGTCCGCTGGACTGGAGGGCGGCAGCTTCGACCACCCCGAGCCGCGGAGCTTGAACCGGCCCGTTCGCGGAGCTCGGTGAGCCGCGGGACTGAGTACCATCGCCCGGTGGGGTATCGCCTCAGCGCAGAGGGAGAATGAGGAGGGAAGAGACAGTAACCCTCAGATTTATGCCTCCATCACAGTGAGGAGATGTCTGGTGAACTCACTGTGGTGGATGTTAATTTGTGTTTATTGTGTGTTTTGTTGTTTATTATTACATGGATGGCTGCAGGCAACCACATTTCGTTCGGTCTGAATGACAAATAAAGGATCTAAGTCTAAGTCTAAGGGACAGGCAGCATCTCTGGAGAGAAGGAACGGGTGACGTTTCGAGTCGAGACCTTTCTTCAGTCTGGTTAGGGATAAGGGGAATGAGAGATATAGATGATGATGTGGAGAGATAAAGAACAATGAATGAAAGATATGCAAAAAAGTAACGATGATGAAGGAAACAGGGCACTGTAAGCTGCTTGTTGGGTGAAAACGAGAAGTTGGTGTGACTTGGTGGGGGAGGGATAGAGAGAGAGAGGGAATGCCGGGGCTACCTGAAGTAAGAGAAATCAATATTCATACCACTGGGCTGTAAGCTGCCCAAGCAAATTATGAGATGCTGTTCCTCCAATTTGCGTTTAGCCTCACTGTGACAATGGGGGAGGCCCAGGACAGAAAGGTCAGTTTGGGAATGGGAAGGAGAATGAAAGTGTCCAGCAACCGGGAGATCAGGTTGGTTCACACGGGCTGAGCGAAGGTGTTCCAGTCTGCGTCTGATCTCGCTGATGTATAAGAGTCCACACCTTGAACAACGGATACAGTAGATGAGGTTGGCCTAAGGAGGTGCAAGTGAACCTCTGCCTAACCTGAAAGGACTGTCGGGGCGGAAATTTCGGAGGATTATGAGTTGTATGCAATGGCTGATGGGGTGGAAGGTAACGACTAGGGAGAGTCTGTCTCTGTTGTGACTAGGGAGAGGGGGAGGGGGAGCAAGGGCAGAACTGTGGGGTACCGAGGAGACACGAGTGAGGGCCTCACCTATGATGGGAGAGGGGAACCCCCGTTCCCTAAAGAATGAGGACATCTTGGATGTTCGAGTAAGGAACACCTCATCTTGGGTGCAGATGTGGCGTAGACGGAAGAATTGGGAGCAGTAGACTTTATAAGTTGGGAGAGTCATGTTAAGACGTTGGTGAGACCACATGTAGAATATTGTGTTCAGTTCTGGGCACCATGTTATAAGAAAGATATTGTCAAGCTTCAAGATCAAGATTCAAGATTCAAGATTCAAAGGATGCAGAGAAGATTTACGAGGATGTTGCCAGGACTAGAGTGTGTGAGCTATAGGGAGAGGTTGAGTAGGCTGGGACTCTATTCCATGGAGCGCAGGAGGATTAGGGGTGATCTTATAGAAGTGTATAAGATCATGAGAGGAATAGATCGGAAAGATGCACAGTCTCTTGCCCAGAGTAGGGGAATCGAGGTCCAGAGGGCAAAGGTTCAAGGTGAAGGGGAAAGATTTAATAGGAATCCGAGGGGTAACTTTTTCACACCAAGGGTGGTGGGTGTATGGAACAAGCTGCCAGAGGAGGTAGTTGAGGCTGGGACTATCCCAACATTTAAGAATCAGTTGGACAGGTACATGGATTGGACAAGTTTGGAGGGATATGGACCAAGCGCAGGCAAGTGGAAACAGTGTAGCTGGGACAGTCTGAAGAAGGGTTTCGGCCCGAAACGTTGCCTATTTCCTTCGTTCCATAGATGCTGCTGCACCCGCTGAGTTTATCCAGCTTTTTTGGACGAAGGGCTATCTCTATGTATCGTCTTTCTGCTGATTGGATAGCATGCAATAAAAGATTTTCACTGTACCTTGATCACGTGAGAATAAACTAAACTAAACTAAACTTAACAACTTAACTCAACTGAACTGAACTCAACTTAGCTAAACTAAGCTAAACTAAACTAACAAGAGCAGCAAGTTAGCACAAAATTCAAGATATACACAAAATGCCGGAGTAAAGGGCCTGTCTCATTACGCGACATAATTTATGCGTCAGGACGCACGTGATGCGTGCATGGTGTGCATTACGCGCGCATGGTGCACGTAGACGTAGATATTGACGCGCGGTTGCGCGCGGCGCCCCAGGATTTTGGGATGTACAAAATCTTCGAGCGCCATTTGCGTGATGCGCAATTGACGCCCAAGTGGGACAGGCCCCTAACTCAGCGGGACAGGCAGCATCTCTGGAGAGAAGGAATGGGTGACGTTTCAGGTTGAGTCTCTTCTTCAGACTCAAACTTCAGGCATAAAATTCAGATGGCTTTTGTGTCCTGTGTTCTCGCTCACTGGAAACTAGGCTTGGATTTCCAGTTTGTTGTTCCTGTTCCTATCCTCAGTGAGAAGGATAGACATAGGATTGTCCTCATAGTGTAGGCTGGAATGGACGTAGAGACAAGCAGCCACTCTAGTACATGAAAATGCTGGAGAAACTCAGCGGGTGCAGCGGCATCTATGGAGCGAAGGAAATAGGCAACGTTTCGTCCCGAAACGTTGCCTATTTCCTTCACTCCATAGATGCTGCTGCATCCGCTGAGTTTCTCCAGCATTTTTGTGTACCTTCGATTTTCCAGCATCTGCAGTTCCTTCTTAAACTCTAGTACATGTCTTCACACAAATCCTCCGAGCTTCAGTTTATGTGTGGAAATCTCTCGCTTGTGGTATCTTTGACAAACAGGCATTTTCCCATTAATATCCCCACCATTTCCCATATTTATTTGAAGTGAGTAAATTAATTGTTGCTGCTGCCAATCCCCGAGAAACCAGCTGGTACAAACTGTTTTGAGTGCATTGGACTTGACACAATTGCCCGTGGCATTCAATGGCAAGATTGATTGAAGTGTTTTGTGAATTAATGAATATGGAGTTGGTTGGTCATCCCACTTATAATGATGCATCCTTCTGCACGCTTGCAGTCACCACCGGTTAAATAATTCATCACTAGTTTGTGTTACTGAATGTTTTAGAGAAGGATATTCCTACAGTGCATCAATCATCCCACCCTTAGTGATACGGACAGATGCCTGAGAAATTCACCTTCTCCAACTGGTTTCATCTGCTGCTGAGTGGTGGAAATGTTATTGCGTTCAGTTTTGTATAGTTTAGAGATACGGCACGGAAACAGGCTCGCCGGTCCACCCAGTCCGCGCCGACCAGCGATCCCCGCACACTAACGCTATCCGAGAGGGACAATTTGACCATACACCAAGCCAATTAATCTACAACCTGTACGCCTTTGGAGTGTGGGAGGAAACCGAAGATCTTGAAGAAGACCCACGCGGGCCACGGGGAGAACATACAATCTCTGTACAGACAGCACCCATAGTCGGGATCGAACTCGGGTCTCTGGCGCTGTGAGGCAGCAACTCTGCCATTGTGCCACCGTCCTGCCCATGTGTTGTCACCCTGTTAACATTTGGTAATCTGTCATAATTGGTGTTATGGTTATGGTTATGTATGATTGTTAAGCTTCACACGATAGAGAAATAACGAGTGGAATATGGAGCGATGGGGGCTAGCAGGGAACCAATGTCCCAAATGGCCTACTGTGTTGTATCAAGACGAGACCCAAATGGTATTGTAAGTAAGGCCAGTACAGTGGCGCAATGACAAAGCTGCTGCCTTCCAGCACCGGAGACCCGGGTTCGATCCTGACTAGGGGTGCTGTCTATACAGAGTTTGTACATTTTCCCTGTGACAACGTGGGTTTTCTCTGGGTGCTCCAGTTTCCTCCCACATTCCAAAGGTGTACAAGATTGTAGGATAATTAGCTCTTGTAAAAGTTTAAATTGTCCCGACAGTGTTGGATAATGCTAGGATGTGTGGTGATCGCTGGTCGGCTTGGACTCATTGGGACTGACTTTGGAAGGCCAGTTTCCGCACTATATCTCGAAACTGGTTCTCACAGTGGTTCAACGGTACTTTATTGTCACATGTACGGAGCTACAGTGAAATACATTTTTGTACATTGTAGATCGGTATAAGTATCACTTACATAATCACTAAGATACATCGTGGATAAGTATCTCAGATACAGTACAGTGTGTAGCAGCAGGGCACTGAGACAGTTTGGTGCCATTTCCAAGTCCCAGTTGTTGTAAGTGCAGGGATCTTGACCTGACCATGAAGGCCCGTTGTCATGGCGACGTTGCAGGGTGGGCCTGGCCAAGCGTTGCCATGGTGACCTCCGCCGCTGCTCCACCGCTGTAGGCCACGTCCGGTCCACACGCTCGGCCTCTTGGGGCGGCGCCCGGTCCAGCCGAACCCCAGGCTGCTGCAGGGCCTCCAGTGGCCACTCCCCCGTCTAGGCCGTGCTCTCCCTCCCATGGCTGCTCTGCTCACTGGCCCTCCAAGGAACTGCAAATGCTGAAATATTCTGGTTGATTAGGTGAACTAATCCATAAAAACATAGTGCAAAACACAAAGTATTGGAGGAACTCAGCAGGTGAGACAGCGTCTGAGGAGGGAATGGACAGATGGTGTTTCAGACACCACCCTTCTACACCTGGAATGTCACATCCATTCTCTCCACTGATGCCACTGAGTTCCTCCAGCACTGCGCAGTTTGCTGATGATTCCAACATCTGCAGTTCCTTGTGTCCTTAAAAACATAGTGTTAGCTGATGAATGCTCAGCCGTTTAATACTGTAAAAAGCAGGAAACGATCCTGTGATCACGCAAAGATCAAAAAGCATCAATACTGGGAAGGCAGCTACTTCCCCCTGTACTCCAGGAGATCCAACAGTTGGCCCTATACTTCCTCTCTTGACTCCAACAAGCAACCCCGACAGAGAATGGCCTTTAATTTTCAGATATACTTTCCGATCTTGAGACTTTGTGTTGAGTTTCCAAAATGTTTAGTTTAGCGCGGAAACAGGCCCTTCAGTCCATCGAGTCCATGCCGACCAGCGATCCCTGCACATCAACACTATCCTGCACATACTAGAGACAATTTACATTCATACCAAAGCCAATTAACCTACAAACCTCTTTGACTTTGGAGTGTGGGAGGAAACCGAAGATTTTGGAGAAAACCCACGCAGGTCACGGGGAGAATGTACAAACCCTGTACAGACAGCACCCGTAGTCGGGATCAAACCCGGGTCTCTGGTGCTGAAAGAACTGTATGGCAGCAAATCTACCGCTGCGCCACCGTCCGCCATTGTTGAATGATCATCAATTAGTCACAATTGAATTTTGACGCAGAAAGTCATTGAGTCTGAAATACACTGCTGAATGGAAGCAGAATCAATAGTAGCATTAAAAAAAAAAAACAAGTTCAATTTCTAGTTTGTTGTCTTATGCACAAGACATGGTGGAGAACAGGTACAATGAAAAGCTTACGGTAGACCAAAAAGCTGGAGAAACTCAGCGGGTGCAGCAGCATCTATGGAGCAAAGGAAATGGGCAACGTTTCGGGACGAAAGCTTGTTTGCAGCATGGCATTAGTACATAAACATAATACAAAAAACATACACATGGTTTGTTTTCTCTGAAACATCAGAGGCTGAGGTGAGACCTAATAGAAGTGGATACAATTATGGACAGTCAGAACCTTGAAACATATAAGATTGTTATGGGCTTGGACACGCTAGAGGCAGGAAACATGTTCCCGATGTTGGGGGAGTCCAGAACCAGGGGCCACATTTTAAGAATAAGGAGTAAGCCATTTAGAACGGAGACGAGCAAACACCTTTTCTCACAGAGAGTGGTGAGTCTGTGGAATTCTCTGCCTCAGAGGGCGGTGGAGGCAGGTTCTCTGGATGCTTTCATGAGAGAGCTAGATAGGCCTCTTAAAAATAGCGGAGCCAGGGGATGTGGGGAGAAGGCAGGAACGGGGTACTGATTGGGGATGATCATCCATGATCACATTGACTGGCGGTGCTGGCTCAAAGGGCCAAATGACCTACTCCTGCACCTATTGTCTATTGTCTATTGGATAGACACAAAATGCTGGAATAACTCAGCGGGACAGGCAGCATCTCTGGATAGAAGGAATGGTTGACGTTTCAGGTCGAGACCCTACTTCAGTCTTCATCCCTTCCTTCTCTCCAGAGATACCTGTACTGCCTGTCCCACTGAGTTACTCCAGCATTTTGTGTCTACCTTCGGTCTAAACCAGCATCTACATTGCTTTCCTACACATGTCAAAGACTAGAGGGCATATCTTTACAGTAAAAGGGGCAAAGTAGGACGGAGATGCGCGTGACAAGTATTTTACACAGTGGGTGGTGCGTACCTTGAATGCGCTGCTTGGGGTAAAGGTGGTGGCGGAAACGATGGACATTAATACGTAGGGAATGATGAGGATATGGATCACGTGCAGCAAAGGAGATCACTTCATCTCTGCATCATGTGAAACGCACAGTTCAGTTTAGTTTATTGTCACGTGTACTGAGATACAGTGAAAAGCTTTTGATGCATGCTAACCAGTCAGCAGAAAGACAATACATGATTACAATTGAGCCATTTACAGTGTATAGATACATGATAAGGGAATAGGGTTTAGTGCAAGGTAGAGCCAGCAAAGTCCGATCAAGGATAGTCCGAGGGTCACCAATGAGGTAGATAGTACTTCAGCAATGCTCTCTAGTTGATGGTAGGATGGTTCAGTTGCCTGATAACAGCTGTGAAGAAACTGTCCCTGAATTTGGAGGTGTGCGTTTTCACACTTCTGTACCTTTTGCCCGATGGGAGAGAGGACAGGGGAGAAGTGGGAATGGCCGGGGTGAATTAATTTGCTGGTACACAAAAAAGCTGGAGAAACTCAGCGGGTGCAGCAGCATCTATGGAGCGAAGGAAATAGGCAACGTTTTGGGCCGAAACCCTTCTTCAGACTGATCGGGGGTGGAGACAAGAAAGGAAAAAGGAGGAGGAGCCCGAAAGCTGGGGGATGGGAGGAGACAGCAGGGGGACTGAGGAAGGGGAGGAGATAGCAAGGATTAACAAAATTGGGAGAATTCGATGTTCATGCCCCCAGGATGCAGACTCCCCAAGCGGAATATGAGGTGCTGTTCCTCCAATTTCCGGTGCTGCTCGCTGTGGCCATGGATGAGACCTCCGCATGGTCTCACCGATATAGATCTGCTGACATCTAGAGCAGGGAATAAGTTGCTGCTGTCCTTGCCAAGGCAGTGTGAGGTATACATGGAGTCAACGAAGGGAGGTTGGTTCGTGCGATGGTCTGGGCTGCGTCCACAATTTGCTACAACTGCTTGCGGCGTGGGATGAAGGGCCTGTTCCTTGTCCTGTGCTACAGTATGTCTTATATTCTCAGTACATAGCAATGCAAGAAATAAGCTGCAGAGTGGATAGCTCTCTGGACAGAAACAATGTGTCAGATTGTGGAGGATGAGTAGGGAGCCAGCACTAATTTAATTGCTCTTTTCAAGAGACATCACAGGCTTCATCGGCTAAATAATGATTGTTTGCAACAGGAGACACAAGAGACTGCAGATGATTGAAAGAAAGATTGATTGAACGATTGAAAGTTACGGGCCTGTCCCACCAGCATGCGATAGAATGCGTTTAGAGCGACCAAACGTGGTCGCTTGAGGCGTACGGCCTCGCGGGGCCGGTCCCACTTCGATCGGCGGAGTTGTGCGGGGCTGGTCTCGACATCGCGTGTGGCTCCAAAAATCTTGCAATGTCCGAAAATCCAACGCGACAACGGCCTGTCGGCCCGCAGCCGCATTGAGGCCGTACGCAGCGTCTTGACGGGCGTACGCAGCGTCTTGACACCGTACGCCTTGCCCGTGGCTTTGCGCGATGACGTCATCGCCCGGCATGCCGTTGCGTGTTGACGTCACTGTGTCGTGCGATGTCCAAATTCAGTCGGCCCGCCTCCATATGCCTCCGCAGTTGGAATTGGGACCAGGCGCGCGAGGCCGTACGCCTCAAGCCACCGCATTTGGTCGCGCTAGACGCATGCAATCGCATGCTGGTGGGACAGGCCCTTTACTGCGTGGAAACAACAGAAACTTCAGCCCACTATGTCTACACCGCCCATCACTAGTTGGACCCCACTTAATCATTCACTCACTACACACTCAGCTCACAATACAGAGGCCAATTAACCGACAGACCTGGAGATAGACACTAAATGCTGGAGTCACTCAGCGGGACAGGCAGCATCTCTGGAGAGAAGGAATGGGTAGTGTTTTCTTCAGACCCTGAAACGTCACCCATTCCTTCTCTCCAGAGATGCTGCCTGTCCCGCTGAGTTACTCCAGCATTTTGTGTCTCTCTTCGGTTTAAACCAGCATTTGCAGTTCCTTCCTGTACAACCTACAAAGCTGCACGTCTTTGGGATGTGGGAGGAAACCAGAGCACCCGGAGGAAACCCACTCACTCACAGGTAGAACGTGCAAACTCCACACAGGTTGCAGCCGAGGTCAGGGTCGAAACCCAGGTCTCTGGCACTGTGGGGTAGTGCCATCCAGATGCTGAAATTATGAGCAACATTCATAGTGCTGAGTAAGTCAGCGGGCCAGGCAGCATCTCTGGAGAATATGGATAGGTGACGTTTCGGGTCGAGTCCCTTCTTCAGGCCCAAAACGCCACAGTTCTCCAGAGATGTTGTGTGACACGCGGTGTTACTCCAGCATTTTGTGCTTTTTTCACATTATCCAGCGTCTGCAGTTCCTTGTTTCTACAGATGAGACGTGGGCTGTGGAAACATGACTGTTTAACGTGGCTTAAAGAGGGGCAGGACCAGACACTTGCTGTAGAGTCAGAACGAAATAGAATGATACCAGACAGAAAGAAGGCACTCACTCATCACACCCCTGGTGAGAGGGTCTAGAAACAGAGGGCAGAGCCTCGGAAATTAAAGGACGTACCTTTAGAAAGAAGGTGAGGATTAAATGCTTTAGTCAGAGGGTGGTGAATATGTGGATTTCATTCACAGATGGATGCGGAGGCCAAGTCAGTGGATATTTTTAAGGTGGAGATCGACAGATTCTTGATTATTACGGGTGTCAGGGGTCATGGGGAGAAGTCAGGAGAATGGGGTTGGAAGGGAGAGATAGATCAGCCATGATTGAATGGTGGAGTAGACTTGATGGGCCGAATGGCCTAACTCTGCTCCTAAGACTTATGACATCAAAACTTCGGCATTATTTGTCCACCTTGTTATGGATGAAGTGAGTCTTTACATATAATACCTCGAGCTGACCTTCAGACATTCTTCGCCACTTTGACCCGACTCATCTTTATTTTGCTTAAGACAGTCCTAACTTCCACCTCCAGCTTTGTTTCTCTCCCCTACGCTCAGATTTCCACTCCCTGGAAAACCAGCTAAAAACCTCCCTAAAACCACCAGCAAATTCACCAGAGAGTCATAACGTCACCCAGCAGGGAAACAGGCCCTTCGGCCCAACTTGATGGAGACTCAATGGAGCTCAATTGTAGGATAATTGGCTTTAATACAAATTGTAAAATTGTCCCCAATGTGTTGGATATTATTTGTGTATGACCTCTGGTGGGCGAGGACTCGGTGTGCTGAAGGACCTGTTTCCGTGCAGTATATCTGAAGCCTAAAGCATAGATTTAAATTCAAGTAGACAATTTATGAAATTTAAAGAAATGTGCAGGGCAAGTTTTTTATACAGAGGGTCTGGGATGTGCTGCTGGATGTAGATCATCCTTATTTAGTTTAGAGATACAGCGCAGAAACAGGATCTTCGGCCCACCGAGTCCGCACCAACCAATGACCCCCGCACACGGCCTACTTTTTCTATGATTTATGAACTTCTGAACGTTTGTCTGCACCAACCATCATAGAGAAACATAGAACATGGAAGAATACAGCACAGGAAGAGGCCCCTCAGCCCATCATACATTCACTTACCTTGATGCCAAATTAAGACAATCCCATCTGTAATCATATCCCATTGCAGTTTTGATTATTGTCACGTGTACCGAGGTACAGTGGAAATCTTGCCTGCCTCAATTTAAATCTATACTTTAGAATTTAGAGATGCAGTGCAGAAACAGGCCCTTCGGCCCACTGAGTCCGTACTGACCAACAGTCACCCCGTACACGAGCACTATCCTACACACTATGCACATCATCCCTCTCTCTCTATTCCCCACCTGTCCTTGCATTTGTCTCAATGCTTGTGTTGTATCTGCTTCTGCCACCACCACTTAAACTCTTTGTGGAACTTAACTTGCCTCATTTAAACTTTCCGCACCCGGCCTACACACACCCCCTCCCCCCCACACACACCCCCTCCCCCACACACACCCCCCTCCCCCACACACACCCCCTCCCCCACACACACCCCCCTCCCCCACACACCCCCTCCCCACACCCCCCCCCCCCCACACACACCCCCCCCCCCCCACACACACCCCCCTCCCCCCCACACACCCCCCTCCCCCACACACACCCCCCCCCCACACACCCCCCCCCCCCCACACACACCCCCTCCCCCACACACACCCCCTCCCCCACACACCCCTCCCCCACCACCCCCCCCTCCCCCACACACACCCCCTCCCCCACACACCCCCTCCCCCACACACACCCCCCCCTCCCCCACACACACCCCCCCCCACACACACCCCCCCTCCCCCACACACCACCCCCCTCCCCACCCACACCCCCTCCCCACACACCCCCCCCCCACCCCACACACCCCCTCCCCCACACACCCCCCCCCCCCCCACACACCCCCCCCCCCACACACCACCCCCCTCCCCCACACACACACCCCCTCCCCCACACCCCCCCTCCCCCACACACACCCCCCCCCCCACACACACACCCCCCCCCCCACACACCCCCACCCACCCACCCCCACCCCCCCCCCCACACACACCCCCCCTCTCGCCCCTTCCCCCCCACACCCCCCCCCCCACCCACCCACACACACACACACACACACACCCACACACACCCCCACCCCCCACACCCCACCCCTCCCCCACACACACCCCCCCCTCCCCCACACACACCCCCTCCCCCACACACACCCCCTCCCCCCACACACCCCCTCCCCCACGCCCCCCCACCCCCACACCCACACACCCACACACACACACCCCCCCCCCCACACACACACCCCCCCCTCCCCCACACACCCCCCCCCCTCCCCCACACACACCCCCTCCCCCACACCCCCCCCCCTCCCCCACACACACCCCCCCCCCCCACACACTCCCCCCCTCCCCCACACACCCCCCCTCCCCCACACCCCCCCTCCCCCACACACCCCCCCCTCCCCCACACACACCCCCTCCCCCCACACACACCCCCCAACATCCCTCCTACCCCCTCCCACACCCATCCCACCCACATACACACTCCCCTCCCCTCCCACACATGAAGAGGAGGGGGAGGGAGTGCTGGGAGATGCGGGGATATGAGCCCCACCTGCGCAGTTAGGGGCTATGGGTGAGTGGTGGAATATTGTGTTGGGGAATGGGCTGCGTTGGGGACCAGGCCTCCCGTGTGACTGGGAACCAACGGGTCCCACTTAGTCTCATTGTACATCTAAACCCTTCCTATCCTTAGATCGAACAACAAACGTGGAGGCTAGAACAGTCTAGCACAGGAACATAAGGCCGAGCTAAACTGATCTCATCTGCGTGTATATGACCAATATCCCTATATTCCCGGCACTACCATGTGCCTATCTAAACGCCACTGTCATATCTGCCTTCATCACCAATGTGTTTCAGGCCCCCACCACTCTCTGCACATCCCAATTAAACTTTCCCCTTCTCACCTTACAGCTGTGCGCTCTAGTGCTGAACCTCGTGGCGTGTCTCTGGGTGCTCCGGTTTCCCCATACTCTGATGTACAAGTTTGTAGGATAATTGGCTTTAATACAAATTGTAAAATTGTCCCCAATGTGTTGGATATTATTTGTGTATGACCTCTGGTGGGCGAGGACTCGGTGTGCTGAAGGACCTGTTTCCGTGCAGTATATCTGAAGCCTAAAGCATAGATTTAAATTCAAGTAGACAATTTATGAAATTTAAAGAAATGTGCAGGGCAAGTTTTTTATACAGAGGGTCTGGGATGTGCTGCTGGATGTAGGTCATCCTTATTTAGTTTAGCGATACAGCGCGGAAACAGGATCTTCGGCCCACCGAGTCCGCACCAACCAATGAGTCCGCACCAACCAGCGATCCCCGCACACTAACACTATCCTACACACCATATAACAATATAACCATCTATTACATCATTACTGTCTTACATTTTTAAAATGATAACATTGACAGTTATTATTACATTGTCTCCAATATTTTTCTCGACCCTTCTAGGCACACTAGGGACAATTTATATTTTATATCAAGTCAATTAACCCACAAAGCTGTACGTCTTTGGAGTGTGGGAGGAACTGAAGATCTCAGAGAAAACCCCACACGGTCACGGGGAGAACATACAAACTCCGTACAGACAGCGCCCGTAGTCAGGATCGAACCCGGGCGGTGCTTTACCGCTGCGCTACCGTGCCGCCCTAATATAATCAGGTTTATTGAACATAGAAAAGTACGACACAAGCAGGAGCCAAAGCAACAGCCGTTGTCAGTGGGACCCAAGTGCCTGCAGTCCTCAATAGGACTTAACGGCCTGTCCCACTTGGTGATTTTTTGGTGACTACCGGCGTCATTGACTGATGTATCAGGTCGCCGATAGATTTTGAACATTTCAAAATCCGGCGGCGACAAAATAAATGTTGCGACACTTGAGGGGGCACCGTGCGTCATATGTCATCACGCCGTGTCACCGCTGCATCATGGCGCAACTTTTTCGGTGACCTGATATGTCAGTCAATTATGCCGAAAGTCGCCGAAGAAAATTGCCAAGTGGGACAGGCCCTTTACCGAATAGTGAAAGGTCTGGATAGAGTGGACGTGGAGAGGATGTTTCCACTAATGGGAGAGTCGAGGATCAGAGGCCACAGCACCAGAATAAAAGGACGTTCCTTCAGAACAGAGATAAGGAGGAATTTCTTAAGTCAGAGGGTGGTGAATCTGTGGAATTCATTGCCACAGATGACGGCGAAGGCCAATTCATTGGGTATCTTCAAAGTAGAGATTGGCAGATTCTTGATCTGTACGGGTGTCAGGGGTTATGGGGAGAAGGCAGTCGAATTGGGTTGAGAGGGAAAGATAGATCAGCCATGATTGAATGCGGAGTAGACCTGATGGGCCGAATGGCTTAATTGTGCTCCTGCACCTTGTGAACGTGACTGTGGACGGTGAAAATGTTTCTTTGCCTCCAAAAAGCTGACCAGCAACCGTTTGCGTAGGGGAGAGGGTAGGGCTGAAGATGTCCTGTTTGGGTTGCTCTTGGGCCTGGCCAAGCTGGCTATCCACGAGTCACGGCGCCAGGCGGAAGAGGGCTGCCCGCCCCTTTTCCAGGATTACGTCCGCGCCCAGGTCGTGCTAGCGAGGGACTATGCGCTGTCCACGGGCGCCCTGGGGATTTCCAGGACCGCTGGGCACCGCGAGGGGGTGGAACGCATCCTTGACAAGGAGTGTAACATAGTTGTATAAGAGTGTAACATTTAAGATCATTGGGTGATGTTGTATCATGGAGCTGGATTTGTTTGGTATTGTTTTGTATTGTATATTCTTGCACAATTGGTTACTTTTATTTTTGTTAACCAGCGGAAGGGAAGACATTTAAATGAGGGTAAGTGGCCCTCTAATGGCGATGCCTTGTGTGACACTTCTGCATGTGTCTCTGAAGCCACCGCTAAAACTATTAATGTTAATAGTAAAATATTAACTAGAACTAATATTCTATACGTTTCTATGTTTCTAAAATTTATACTTGGCAAGGTGTTGTAAATTTGGAAAATTTGGGCCACAGTTTATTTCAATGGAGAAGCAATCAAGTGTACTTTGTCGCAAACCTACAGTGGAGAAACAAACGTCAGGTAGCGAGCTTTCAACTTGAACATTTAGCTGCAGGTCAGCCCTGAGCTGACGTTTCCTGGGGCATTTTGATATAAGGAATATTCATGGCTAATTGGACAGGGAGGGCCACCAACACTCAAGGATCTTCACATCTTCATTCTGGAAAGTCACTGATTATACGACGGATCCTCTGGTGTTTGAATCTACACAGGAGTCGCTGTAGAACATTGCACAGGCTGCTCGAGGCTGCCGTTTCTAGTCAGCATTGAAGGACCTTTTCCCTCCACGTCTCAGAGCCGTGGGAAGCTCCCAGCGAGCGCCGCAGAGCCGCCAAGCGAGGCACGGCGGCAGAGGGTGCCGGAAATCGGTTGAGGAAGCACCAAAGAGGGGCCCAACGTGGGGGTCTGCTGAGAACAAAGAGGGGCCATTGGGGACATAATGGAATACTTCATAACTTTGTCAACGTCCAATAAGTGGCGACTCTTTGTATACTTTAGTTTAGTTTAGAGATACAGCGTGAAAACAGGCCTTTCGGCCCACCGAGTCCGCACCCACCAGCGATCCCCGCACATTAACACTATCCTACACACACTATGGCAATTTGTATTTATACCAAGCCAATTAACCTGCATACCTGTATGTCTTTGGAGCACACAAAACAATGAATCTCGCTGTTTCGATCCCGAGCAAGAAAGGTGGTCGTCGTATTTAATGCGAGCTGAGTTTTATTTTGAAAGTACGGCAATTCATTGGGTATCTTCAATACTGATCTGATCTGAAGAAGAAGGCTCTCTTGTGTTCATCAATGTCTCCAGAAACTGCACTGCTTTAAGATTTACTTACTGAAGAAGTAACTGAAGTTTAATCTGCTGAAATCACAACAGCTTTGCAGCTGCATTTTGAAGAAAGTCAAAATTTCCTAGCAGCTCGTCTCGATTTCTACCGGACAGTGCAACAGGAAGGGCAATCGATCACCGAACTTCTTGCTGAACTTTGCACCAAGGCAAAGGCATGTGATTTTAAAACTCAATGCTGCGAAAAGTGCCAAGACAATGCGTTCCGGGATAGACTGGTCATGGGCTGCAGGCACTCATTCTCAAGGAATCGGATGCCTCATTGAAGAATGTGCTGCAGTGTGCAAAGATGGCCGAGCTGCTAAGTAAAGAACTGCACAAAATGGCTGGCGAAACAGTGTCGAAGCTCCATCAGGTGCATACAGTTCGTCAGACTCATCCGCAACGCCAGATTCCGCAACGCCATAAATCACATGATCGACCCAAAGCAAATCCGGAGTAGGTGTGACAGTTTCAGAAGAGCCATTCCCCTGTGGGGGGAGGATCGAAACCCTGCTACCGGTGCAGCTCGACTGCTCATCGTCACCGTGAGTTCCCATATATCAAGTTTGTTATGCCTGTTACCAAAAAGGTCGTCTCCAGGCAGTGTGTCAATCCGTAGGAAAGCTGAGAAAGGGCAAGAAAGCACGAAACAGTCGACAAATCGCGGAGACCATTCCTACTGAAGTGCTCGGTGTGTCTACGATCAACGACAAGGCGGGGATTTCACTGCGGGTCTCGAACGTCGATCTACAGTTCCAGGTGGACACTGGTGCGGCTGTGTCGCTAGTGGGTCAGGACATCTGGGAGAGGATCGGATCGCCAAAACTGAAACCGGCCAACATCCGCTTTTTCGGATTCGACCGACAGCCCATTCCCACTAAAGGCAAATGCACTGTCGTCGTTTCCTGTAATGGTATGACACAGATGTTGCCGCTGATCTTCATTGGTAAAGAAGGTACATCCCTGTGTGCCATCGACTGGATCCGTGCTTTCAAGCTTGACATGAACGCCTTGATCTACGATGGATCAACTATGGCATTGTCATCTACCACAGATTGCAACATGGTCAGCAAGTACGTGAATAACCTGCGAAAACAGGACGTCGAATGGGACTGGTTCAAAGAGTGTGACCATGCATTCACCCGGTTGAAGGAGATGCTCGCCCAGAAGATGCGTTTGGTCCACTATGACCCATTGAAGCCGATCTCGCTGGCCGCCGATGCATCGCCGTCTGGTCTTGGAGCAGTAATCTCACAAACGGCGCTGAACGGCAAGGAAGAACCAATCGCGTTCGCATCCAAAACGCTGACGACGGCCGAGAATAATTACAGCCAAGTGGAGAAAGAACAGCATACAGATAAAGCAAATACTGATATCTCTTCAAAGGAGAACACTGAGGAAAACTCTGATTCTGAGCCTTTAGCAAGAGTTGTGTAACGTAAAAAAGGCTGGAAAAAAGGGTAAAATGAGGTCCAGCTAATTGGAGAATGTGTTGGTTTGGTGGACTGTGAGCGGCGGGAGGACCTGTTGCTCTCCTGTGCAGCAAGTGGCGCTGCACAGGACAAAGGGAGATGTTTTTGTATATAGTTTATCCTGTCTGTAGACAGTGTGTGTGTGTAGCCATTTTGAGTTGTCTTGCTGCCAGCATTGGGTAAAGTATTAAAGACTTCTGTTGTAAATTAAATACTCTTAAGTTGTGTGCAGACCTAGAAAACGAGCACGGAAGAATGCATCCTTGACAAGGAGTGTAACATAGTTGTATAGCAGTTTATTTAATATTTGTCTGCTTCCTTCTATCACATCTCCCTCCATGTCCCATCCACCCCTCTCCCCCTCTCCTATCCACTTTGATCCACCTGCTGCTGGCTTTTACACATAATCCTGGCCAGTTGTACTTTGAGGAATGCATGGAAAGTGTTGATGTTTTCTAACAATGTGTCAGACATCTTGGTGCAGGACATATGGAGATGGATAAATCCCAACCCAGAAGTTTATTCACTATCCGGCATGGTGGCGCAGTGGTAGAGTTGCTGCCTTACAGCGCCAGAGTCCCGGGTTAGATCTTGACTCCGGGTGCTGTCTGAATGGAGTTTGTTAGTTCTCCCTATGACCCTATGGGTTTTTAGATTAGATTAGATTAGATTCCTTTATTGTCATTCAGACCTATCGGTCTGAACAAAATTTCATTGCCTGCAGTCATACATAAAATAAATAACAAAACACACAATAAACACAAATTAACATCCACCACAGTCAGTTCACCAGGCACCTCCTCACTGTGATGGAGGCAAAAGTCTTAAAGTCTCTGTCTCTTCCCTCCTTGTTCTCCCTCTGCGTTGAGGCGATCCAGGCTTCCGTTGTTGTGACCCCGCCGGGTGACGGTAAGTAAGTCTCTCGGTTCAACCGAGCTCCGCAAACGGGCCGGTTCAAGCTCCGTGGCCCGGTGTGGTCTCCAGGTCCTCCGGTTTCCTCCCACACTCCAAAGACGTACGGGTTTTTATGTTAATTGGCTTGGTATAAATTGTAAATTGCCCCTTGTGTGTGGGATAGTGTTAGTGTGTGGGAATCACCGGTTCGGCACGGACTCGGTGGGACTAAAAGTTTTATTCCACACTGTATCCCTAACCTAAACTAAACTAAATTAAACCAGTGTACAGCTGATTGCTGGTTGACGTGGACTCGGTTCGTGAAAGGGCCTATTTCTCTGCTCTATTGGGTGGCCACGGTGGCGCAGCGGTAGAGTTGCTGCTTTACAGCGCTTGCAGCGCTGGAGACCCGGGTTCCATCCTGATTACAGTTGCTGTCTGTACGGAGTTTGTACGTTCTTCTCGTGACCTCGTGGGCTTTCTCCCAGATCTTCAGTTTCCTCCCACACTCCAAAGACGTACAGTTTTGTAGGTGTATTGGCTTGATGTACGTGTAAATTGTCGCTTGTGTGTGTAGGATAGTGTTAAGTTGCGGGGATCACTAGTCGGGGCGGACTTGGTGGACGGAAGGGCCTGTTTCCGTGCTCTATCTCTAAACTAAACTAAAAATCTAAACTTAACTATTTCCAAACTAAAACTATTTGCCAGCATATTTGTCAGCTTGGCTCAATCAGTAGAAGATCGCAGAACTGGAGTGAGGGGATGTCATCATCTTCTGAATCTCCCACCTTGTGCAGCGATGCATGAGAGGTGGACATGGATTAGCCCACATGGAGATCCCTGGGCACAGATTCACTTTCAACCCCCTGATTAGACTTCTTGCATGCTAGATATTGGTTGACAATGATAACACTCACATCAGTATCGCACTGCCAACAATAACCTTTTGCCTGCATCACTTTTCCCCACTCCCAAAGCAATTAAAGACTGAAATATTTCACCCCTGTTTAATTGTATCACACTTTCCATGCAGTAACTTCCAAGGCTGAGTGTCACAGAAGATCAATTTAATACTGGTCCCATTATAGCAGTCCGTGTACAGTACCTATAGGCAAATGACAGCCCATCAGTCACCATTTAAGAGGAGAAAAAAACTCTTCAAACTTGTCCTTGAAGAACTTCTTTGCTTTTAAGGTCAAGCAAAATGTTTCTACAGATAACGTAATGCTTAATTTTTCTTGTCAAATTGCAGTTCGTCAAAAGCAGACTTTTTAAACATGTTATCTGAAAACTCAGGCAACAGATAATATAATGGATGATGTTTTACTTAAGGACATAGTAGTAAAGAAGACATGTACTCTCATAGAATCATGTCCTAAAGCACGGAAACAGGCCCTTCGGCCCACCGAGTCTGTGACGACCAGCAATCACCTGTACACTAGTTTAGTTTTAGTTTAGAGAGACAGTGTGGAAAAAGGCCCTTCGGCCCACGATGTCGGTGTTGATTACCTATCCCCATCCACACTTGTCCTACCCGTCCCATATCCCTCTAAACCGTTCCTATCCATGTACCTATCCTTTAAATGTTGCTATTATACCTGCCTCAAGTCCCCCTTCTGTTAGCTTGTTCCACAAACCTACCATCCAGGTATTATCATAAGGTTTTGGAGACATTTGGACAGGTACATGGATAGTATAGGTTTAGAGGGCAATGGTTCAAATGCGGGCAGGTGGGACTAGTGTAGATGTGGTATATTGGTCAGCATGGGCAGATGGGAACACAGCCAGACATAAAAACAGCTTTTTTCCACGAATAGTAACTACTCAAAAAAATGAAAATCTGTAGCCTCCTTTTGCTCTGGTATTTTATTTAATTCACATGTTTAATCGATAATGTTTTATTATTAATGTTTTATGTGTCATTCGTAACTGTCACTGTATGTCATGTTGTCACTTGCGGGCGGAGCATCAAATCAAATTCCTTGTATGTGAATACTTGGCCAATGAACTTATTCATTCATTCATTCATTCATTCATTCATTCACCAAAGGTTCTCGCAGAAAATGCAAGTTCATGGATCGCGGAGAGCATTGATATGGATCAACGATTGGAGAACAGGAAACATAGAATGCAGAACTGAGTCTTTCCCAAGTTGGTTAAATATGGTGTCCACAGGGTGTGAGATCAGGGTCCTATAGTACGGAGTGGTTCCCGACAATTGGAAAATTGCAAATATTCATAGATCATAAGTTCATAAGTGGTGGGAGTAGAATTAGGCCATTCGGCCCATCAAGTCTACTCCGCCATTCAATCATGGCTGATCTATCTCTCCCTCCTAATATTACCCCACTGTACAGGAAGGGAGCGAAGCGGAAGAGTGGACACTATATGCAGCTTAGTCTAACTTCAGTGGTTGGTAAGATCTTACAGTCCATTATAAAGGATGATGCTTCCGAGTACTGAGAAGTTCATGATAAAATTGGCCGAAGTCAGCATTGTGAAGGGGAGATCGTGCCTGACGAATCTGCTGGGATTCTTTGAGGAAGTAAATAGCAGGACAGACAAAGGAGAGTCAGTGGATGTAGTTCACCTTGATTTTCAGAAGGCCTTTGATAAGATGCCACACACGAGGCTGCTAAAAAAGATGAGAGTCCTTGGTATCAAAGGGAATAGACCGGCATGGATAGGAGGTTGGCTGGATGGCTGAAGGCACAGAGTGGCAATAAAGGGGGATTTTTTCTAGTTGCAAAGGTACTGAGGAAGGCAAATGCAATGCTTGCATTTATGTCGAGAGGACTAGAATACAAAAACGGATATAATGCTGAAGCTCTATAACTGGTAAGAGATTGCAGAGTTCTGCGATACCAAGATAACTGGGTATCCCGGTACCTGGTTCACGGAAGGCTGGTGCAGTACATAATTAGAAGAGCTCAGAATATATTTTACCGCTGGGGGACTGAATATGAAAGTAGGTTATGCATCAGTTCTGTAGGGAATTCTGGAGACCACATTGGAATACTGTGTAGGACATACGATTCCTTATTGAAGTAAGGATGATAGTGCTTTTAAAGTAATTCTAAGAATGTTTATAAGACAAGGGCCTGGAAGGCAGAGGGAAATGTCAAACATGCTACACATGTCCACGTTGCAGGGCTAGGTGTTGCATCTTCCATCGTTGCAGGGCAAAGTGCCAGGGGACAGATAGAAAGATGAGCGCGGTGGGAGTGAGCGAATCAGGGGATCGTGGAGAGTGTGGTTACACAGAAAAGCTGGAGAAATCAGCGGGTGCAGCAGCATTATAAAAATAGTAACGTCTAAGAATGTTTCAGACTGATCAGGGGTGGGGTGGGTGGGGAGAAGGAAATGTCAAAACATGCTACACATGTCCAGGCTGGAGGGCTAGGTGTTGCATCTTCCATCGTTGCAGGGCAAAGTGCCAGGGGACAGATAGAAAGATGAGCATGGTGGGAGTGAGCAAATCAGGGGATCGTGGAGAGTGTGGTCCCTGTACAAAGCAGAAAATGGAGGAGAGGAGACAATGCGATGTTTTGGGGGGCACAGTGGCACAGCAGTAGAGTTGTTGCCTTACAGCACCAGCTTTGTTCCTGAGTGCGGGTGCTGTCTACACAGAGTTTGCACGTTCTCCCAATGATCATGTGGGTTTTCTCCGGGTGCTCCGGTTTCCTCCCACACTCCAAAGACGTACTGGTTTGTAGGTTAATTGGCTTTGGTTAAAAAAAAATGTAAATTGTCCTTAGTGTGTGGGATAGTGCTAGTGCACGCGGTGATGGCTGGTCGGTGCGGACTCAGTGGGCAACTACTTATCGAGTCCACATACAAGATTAGAAGTTGTTCAGCCAGAGTTGAACACACTTCCCGGTATCTGCATACAATGGTGTCTGGCTTGTCGCATCTTGTGCTTATTGTGTGTGGTGGTGGAAAGATTGGTGGAAACAGGGGCCGCGACGTGAACGCTCTTTCCCTGACCCTGCCAGTGGGCCGAAGGGCCTGTGTCCACTCTGTATCTCTAAGGTCTAAAGTAAAGACTGGTGGTGGGATCCCAGTGGCACTGATGGAAATGGTGAAGGGTGATGTGCTGGATGGTGGTGGCTTGTGGGGTGGAAGGAGAGGATCATGGAAGGGTCTCAACCCCAAACGTCACCCATTCCTCTCTCCAGAGATGCTGCCTGTCCCGCTGAGTTATTCCAGCATTTTGTGTGCAGTTTAAACTAGGAGAGGCATAAATAGGGTATTCAGTCAGAACCAAAAAGGTGGAGACACTTGTTTACTGACTAGGTGAGGTCTGGTGAAAACACAAAGAATATCACTCTACCTCAGTACATGGACGTATCACTGAATCATTGAATCTTCTAACAGTGTAGAGGGATTTGGGCCAAACGGGGCTGGTTGAGGCATCTTGTTTAGCATGACAATCTGGGGCAAACCTTTGGTGTAAACCAGCGTCTGCAGTTCCTTCACACACACTCAATCTCTGCTGTGTCTGGGAGAGAGAATGAGTAGATGGAGGGGAGATGCTGCGAGTGTGGGTGAGGCCATGGGGCAGTCGTGTTTCCTGAAGAAAAACCTACCTGTCCTTTCAACTTTCAGTTCATTTATCTGTCTATCAGACACTTGATGGCCAAAATGCTCAGACAACAGTTAGTTACTTTTTTTAAAGTTATGACAGTATGGGTGGCTTTCTGCTGGAACAGAGGTACAGCTGGCAGAGTTGCTGCCTCACAGCACCAGAGTCCCGGGAATGATCCTGACCTCGGCTGCTGTCTGCGTGGAGTTTGCACGTGACCGCGTGGGTTTCCTCCGGGTGCTCCAGTTCCACCTCACATCCCAAAGACGTGTTGGTTTCTAGGGTCAATCGGTCCTCTGTAAATTGCCCCCAACATGTAGGAAGTAGGAAGTGGATGAAAAAGTGGGATAGCATACCATATAACCATATAACAATTACAGCACGGAAACGGGCCATCTCGACCCTTCTAGTCCGTGCCGAACACATAATCTCCCCTAGTCCCATATACCTGCGCTCAGACCATAACCCTCCATTCCCTTCCCATCCATATAACTATCCAATTTATTTTTAAATGATAAAAAACGAACCTGCCTCCACCACCTTCACTGGAAGCTCATTCCACACAGCTACCACTCTCTGAGTAAAGAAGTTCCCCCTCATGTTACCCCTAAACTTCAGTCCCTTAATTCTCAAGTCATGTCCCCTTGTTTGAATCTTCCCTACTCTCAGTGGGAAAAGCTTTTCCACGTCAACTTTGTCTATCCCTCTCATCATTTTAAAAACCTCTATCAAGTCCCCCCTTAACCTTCTGCGCTCCAAAGAATAATGCCCTAACTTGTTCAACCTTTCTCTGTAACTTAGTAGCTGAAACCCAGGCAACATTCTAGTAAATCTCCTCTGTACTCTCTCTATTTTGTTGACATCCTTCCTATAATTAGGCGACCAAAATGTACACCATACTCCAGAATTGGCCTCACCAATGCCTTGTACAATTTTAACATTACATCCCAACTTCTATACTCAATGCTCTGATTTATAAAGGCCAGCACACCAAAAGCTTTCTTTACCACCCTATCTACATGAGATTCCTCTTTCAGGGAACTGTGCACAGTTATTACCAGATCCCTCTGTTCACCTACATTCTTCAATTCCCTACCATTTACCATGTAGCATAGAACTAGTGTGAAACACAGAAACATAGAACCATAGACGATAGGTGCAGGAGTAGGCCATTCAGCCCATCGAGCCAGTATTCACTGTGATCATGACAAATCATTCAAAATCAGTACCCCGTTCCGGCTTTTCCCCCATACCCCATTGATTCCCTTAGCCCTAAGTGAAAGCATCCAGTGAATTAGCCTCCACTGCCTTCTGAGGCAGAGAATTCCGCAGATTCACAACTCTCTGGGTGAAAAGGTTTTTCCTCATCTCAGTCCTAAATGGACTACTCCTTATTCTAAAACTGTGACCACTGCTTCTGTACTCCCCCAACATCGGGAACATTTTTTCCTGCATCTAGCCTGTCCAATCCTCTAAGAATTATATATGTTTCTTTAAGGTATCCTCTCATCCTTCCAAATTCCAGTCAACCCATTGCTTCATCATGCGTCAGTCCCGCCATCCAGGGAATTAACCTGGTGAACCTACGCTGCACTCCCTCAATAGCAAGAATGTCCTTCCTCAAATTAAGAGAACAAAACTGCACACAATACTCCAGGTGCGGTCTCACCAGGGCCCTGTACAACTGCAGTAGGACCTCCTTGCTCCTAAACTCAAATCCTCTCGCAATGAAGATCAACCTGCTATTGGCTTTCTTCACTGCTGTACCTGCATGCTTAGTTTCTGGCTACCCTTCAGTCCACAGGAACTGATCCAGAGTGGATAGAAGATTAAAGAATGATCACCAATGCATCCACGATGTCTAGGGCCACTTCCGTGAGTACTCTGGGATGCAGACCATCAGGCCCTGGAGATTTATCTGCCTTCAGTCCCAACAGTTTACTTAACACCATTTTCTGGCAAATGTGGATTCCCTTCAGTTCCTCCCTCCCACTAGATCCTCGGTCCCCTAGTATTTCCAGGAGATTGTTTGTGTCTTCCTTAGTGAAGACAGAACCAAAATACTCATTTAACTGTTCTGCCATTTCCTTGTTTCCCATTATTAATTCACCTGTCTCTGACTGTAAAGGACCTACATTCATCTTCACTAATCTTTCCCTTTTTACATACCTATATATTAACCCCTTTGTCCTCCACTGCTGAGTTCTAAATTTCTCCCAGTCCTCTGGTTTGCTGCTTCTTCTGGCCAATTCCTCTGACACTTTAACACTATCCTTGACTTCCCTCGTCAGCCACGGTTGAGCCGACTTCCTGGGTTTATTTTTTCGCCAGACAGGGATGAACAATTTCTGGAGTTCATCCATGCGGTCTTTAAATCTTTGCCATTGCATCTCCACCGTCAACCCTTTAAGTATAATTTACCTGTCTATCCCAGCCAATTCCCGTTTTATACCTTCAAAGTCTCCTTTCTTCAAGTTCAGGACCCTAGTCCCTGAATTAACCATCACTCTCCATCCTAATGCAGAATTCCACCATATTATGGTCACTGTTGCCCAAGGGGCCTTACACAACAAGATCACTAACTAATCCTTCATTACACAAGACCCAGTCTAGGATGACCTGCCCTCTAGTCGGATCCTCTACATATTGGTTTAAAAACCCATCCCCTATACCAGGAAATCCTCCTCCTCAGCACTGTTACCAATTTGGTTGGCCCAATTTATACGTAGATTAAAGTCACCCATCATAGCCGCTGTACCTTTGTTATACACATCCCTAATTTCCTGCTTGATGCTATCCCCAACCTCCCTACTGCTGTTTGGTGGTCTGTATACAACTCCAACAAGCGTTTTCTGCCCTTGGCTATTTCCCAGTTCTACCAATACTAAATGATCGGGTATGAGCGGGTGATCGATGGCCAACGAGGACCTGGTGGGCTGAAGGGCCTGTTTCCATGCTGCATCTCTAAACTAAACTAAATTTCAAAATCCTGGAAAGGGGAATGATCAGTGGAGATGGAGAAACTGCAGTTGTTTCTTCTTGGTGAGACCACATCTGGAGTATTGTGTACAGTTTTGGTCTTCTAATTTGAGGAAGGACATCCTTGTGATTGAGGCAGTGCAGCGTAGGTTTACGAGATTGATCCCGGGGATGGCAGGACTGTCATATGAGGAAAGATTGAAAAGACTAGGCTTGTATTCACTGGAGTTTAGAAGGATGAGGGGGTTTCTTATAGAAAGATATAAAATTATAAAAGGACTGGACAAGCTAGATGCAGGAAAAATGTTCCCAATGTTGGACGAATCCAGGGGCCACAGTCTTAGAATAAAGGGGAGGTCATTTAAGACTGAGGTGAGAAAAAACTTTTTCACCCAGAGAGTTGTGAATTTATGGAATTCCCTGCCACAGAGGACAGTGGAGGCCAAGTCACTGGATGGATTTAAGAGAGAGTTAGATAGAGTTCTAGGGGCTGGTGGAGTCAAGGGATATGGGGAGAAGGCAGGCACGGGTTATTAATAGGGGACGATCAGCCATAATCACAATGAATGGCGGTGCTGGCTCGAAGGGCCGAATGGCCTCCTCCTGCACCTATTTTCTATGTCTATGTTTCTATATTAATGCGTAAAATGCTGGAACAGTTTATGAGATCGAGCTGCCTCTGGGGAGAGTAACCATGTTATCATATAATGGCTTATCATTGGAACTGGAGGAGATCCATCTGAAAAATTCTAAACAACGAAACATAGAAAATAGGAGCAGGAGGAGGCCATTGCACCATAATTCATTGTGATCATGCCTGATTGTGGATGACAGTGGATGATCAGCCATGAACACATTGAATGGCGGTGCTGGCACGAAGGGCCGAATGGCCTACACCTGCACCTATTTTCTATTGATCATCCACAATCAGTAACCCGTGCCTACCTTCTCCCTATATCCCTTGATTCTGCTAGTCCCTAGAGCTCTATCTTTTAAATTCATCCAGTGAATTGGCCTCCACTGCCATCTGTGGCAGAGAATTCCACAAATTCACAACTCTCTGGGTGAAAATGTTTTTTTCTCATCCCAATTTTAAATGGCCTCCCCTTTATTCTTAGACTGTGCCCCCTGGTTCTGGACTCCCCCATCACTGGGAACATTTTTCCTGCATCTAGCTTGTCCAGATTCCCTTCCAAATCAGTTCATAAGTTCGTAAGTCAAAGGAGCAGAATTAGGCCATTCGGCCCATCATGTTTACTCTGCCATTCAATCATGGCTGATCTATCTTTCCCTATCAAACACATTCCCCCCATAATCACTGATCACCCGTACTGAACAAGAAACAGTCCAATCCCCACCTTAAAAATACCCATTGACTTGTCCTCCACAACCGTCTGTGACATTGAATCCCACAGATTCACCACCCTCTGACTAAAGAAATCTCCTTTCATCCTTTAATTCTGAGGCTGTGGCCTCTGATCCTAGACTCTCCCAAGGTAGAAACATCCTCTCCACTTCCACTCCATCCATGGAGCCAAACTGGTGACTCTGCATACTGTCTTAGTGTACTGCTGCCATACACTTGTACCGTATCTGAGATGTATCTTAATGCTTACGTGTAGTGATACTTGTACTGAACTGCACACAAAAATGACTTTCACCAAAAATGTGGTGTGAGGCTGAGAATTTCACATGTTGAGGGGGGTATTCACCGTAACATGGTTTGTGTTGAGTTTGGGGCCACGTTAGCAGTGATGTTTAGTACTGACCATAGCTGGTAATTAATGAAAGTGAAGAAATTAATTACCGAGAGAGGAGATGGATTTAATTATTAAGTGTTGTAGATTTAATTATCAGGTTTAAAAAATGCTAATTTTTGAGAGTGGAGGAGTTAATGTGTCAATTACTGTGAGCGAGGGAATTAAATATTGAATAAAATGTCAATTAGTGAGAGTGAAGAGGTTAAGAGGAAGTAGATGTGTTAATTATCGAGACGAGTTAATTGTAAGAAGTGAGTCTAATTGTTGAAAGTGTTTAGTTTAGAGATACAACCCGGAAACAGGCCATTCGGCCCACCGGGTCCGTGCCGACCAGCGATCCCCGCACATTAACTTCTTCTTCTTTCGTGTTGAATGCACAGTCTAAAGTTGTTGGACAACTTGTTCTATTTGATCTTCCGTATGTGCACGTCGAGTTGATTGCATTGGTCGAAACAGGGCGGACCACGTGAAGGTTGCAATCTTCCATCCCAACACTACCCTACACACACTTGGGGCAATTTTACACATATACCAAGCCAATTAACCCACAAACCTGTACATCTTTGGAGTGTGGGAGGAAACCGAAGATCTCGGAGAAAACCCACGCAGCTCACGGGGATAACGTGCAAACTCCGTACAGACAGTGCCCGTAGTCAGGATTGAACCTGGGTCTCTGGTGCTGTGAGGCAGCAACTCTACCGCTGAACAAGAGGAGAGTGGAGTTAAATATCGGGATAAAATAACTCACACAGATTAGCTCAGATTATTGATAATATTAATTATTGAGAATGTTAATTGTGGATTTAATTATTCAAACACCAGATGCTAATTATTGAGGGTTGTGGACTTGGTTATTCAAATTGAAATTAATTTTTGAGGTTGGAAAATATAAATTATTGAGAGTGGACTGCAATTATTGGCAATGAAGGTGTTAATTGTTTAAAACAGAGGTATCAGTGAGGATGGAATTGGCAATTATTGTAGAGAAGAACGTTACATAAAGTGCCACAATATTCACTATTGGGAGTGGAGTTATTAATAATTGAGTTGTTTTAATTAGTGAGAGGGAGGAGGTTGAATATTAGAAGTAGAAATGTAATTATTGAGTAAAGTATTTTGTGTGAAATAATATTACTCATTCAGAGTAGACTGATGAACTGAGTTTGTAATTACAATGGAGACAGAAGCAGTCATAGAGTCATCCAGTGTGGAAACTGGACCTTCAGCCCAACATGTTACATAAAAACATGAAACATAGAAAATAGGTGCAGGAGGAGGCCATTCGGCCCTTCGAGCCAGCACCGCCATTCATTGCGATCATGGCTGATCATCCCCAATCAATAACCCGTGCCTGCCTTCTTCCCATATCCCTTGACTCCACTAGCCCCTAGAGCTCTATCTAACTCTCTCTTAAATCCATCCAGTGATTTGGCCTCCACTGCCCTCTGTGGCAGGGAATTCCACAAATTCCCAACTCTCTGGGTGAAAAAGCTTTTTCTCACCTCAGTTTTAAATGGCCTCCCCTTTATTCAAAGACTGTGGCCCCTGGTTCTGGACTCGCCCAACATTGGGGACATTTTTCCTGCATCTAGCTTGTCCAGTCCTTCTATAATTTTGTATGTTTCTATAAGATATCCCCTCATCCTTCTAAACTCCAGTGAATACAAGCCTAGTCTTTTCAATCTTTCCTCATATGACAGTCCTGCCATCCCAGGGATCAATCTCATGAACCTACGCTGCACTGCCTCAATCACAAGGATGTCCTTTCTCAAATTAGGAGACCAAAAATGTACACAATACTCCAGATGTGGTCTTACCAGAGCCCTATACAACTGCCGATGTTCCATCTACACTATTCCCATCTGATGGTGTTTGGCCCATATCCCTTTAAACCTGACCTATCCATGTACCTGGTTAATGTTTCTTAAACGTTGTGATAGTCCCAGCCTCAACTACCTCCTCTGGCAGCTTGTTCCATACACCCACCGCCCTTAGTGTGTAAATGTTACTCCTTCAGTTTCCTCGAGTCCTAGAGAGATACAGTGTGGAAACAGGCCCTTCGGCCCAAGATGCCCACTCAAATCGTTCCCCACTCACCTTAACCCCATGTCCTGTGGTTCTTGATCCCCCAACCCTGGGCAAGAAAGAGACTTTGTGTGTCTACCCGACCTATTCCTCTCATGATTTTGTACACTTGTTTTAAACTATAAGTATCGAGTAAATGATTAATACTACCTGGCTGTGGTGCATGGTGTTACTATGTGACCGCACCTGGAGTATTGTGTGCAGTTTTGGTCACCTAATTTGAGGAAGGACATTCTTGCTATTGAGGGAGTGCAGCGTAGATTCAGCAGGTTAATTCCCGGGATGGCGGAACTGACATATGATGAAAGAATGGGTCGACTGGGCTGATATTCACTAGAATTTAGGAGGATGAGAGCGGATCTTACAGAAACATGGAACGTTTTTAAGAGATTGGACAGGCTTGATGCAGGAAAAATGTTCCCGATGTTGGGGGAGTCCAGAACCAGGGGTCACAGTTTAAGAACAAGGGGTCGGCCATTTAGGACTGAGCTGAGCAAAAACAATTTTTCACCCAGAGAGTTGTAAATCTGTTGACTTCTCTGCCACAGAAAGCATTGGAGGCCAATTCACTGGATGTTTTCAGGAAAGAGTTACTGTAGATATACCTCTTTGGGCTAATCAAGGGATTTGGGGAGAAAGCAGGAACGGGGTACTGGTTTTGGATGATCAGCCATGACTTGCATCTACTTTCTCTGTTTCTACTAGGGTGGATAGTCCCACTTTTGAAAATGATCCAATGCTAATTCTTGATGAAATATTCATCAGTGTGAGGAGGCTTTAAAGTGGGGGGGGGGGGGGGGGGGGGGGGCTACTCATCTTCTGTTTCTTGGGTGAGGGAGCTACTCATCTTCTGATTCATGGGTGAAGGAGCATTGAGGGTGATGTTAATCACAGAGAGTGCAGAATATTAATTTGTCTGCTGCAGATTTAATTACTCAAAGTGCTGTTATTAATTATTGAGATTTGCAGATTAAAGTTGTGGATTTATTAGGATTGGAGAAGTTAATTAAAAGTAGCGATGTTATTTATTCCGATTTATAGTTCCTTGGAAATTATGGTGCTAGTCATATCAATGGTTAATTGGGTGGTGACTGGTATAACTGGCAGTACATGTAGATTGGCTGCAGAAATGGGTGGAGAAATGGCAGATGGAGTTTAATCTGAGTTTCATCCACAATCTATATCAATGAAGGTAGACAAAAGTGCTGGAGAAACTAAGTGGATGCAGCAGCATCTATGGACCGAAGGAAATAGGCAATGTTTTGGCCCAAAACGTTGCCTATTTCCTTTGCTGCATAGATGCTGCTGCACCCGCTGAGTTTCTCCAGCACTTTTGTCTACCTTCGATTTTCCAGCATCTGCAGTTCCTTTTTAAACATCTATATCAATGGTTTGGATGAGAATATAAACAGCAAGATTAGCAAATTTGCAGATGATACAAAAGTTAGTGGTTTTGCAGATAGTGGAGATGGTTGTGAAAGATTGCAGCAGGATCTGGATCGATTGGCCAGGTGGGCGGAGGAATGGTTGATGGAATTTAATGCAAAAAAATGTGAGGTGTTGCATTTTGGGACGTCTAACATGGGCAGGACTTACACAGTGAATGGTAGGCCTCTGGGTAGTGTTGTAGAGCAGCGGTCTCTTCGAGTGCAGGCACATAGCTCCCTGAGGATAGAGTCACAGATAGATCAGGAGGTGAAAAAGACATATGGCACATTGGCCTTCATCAGCCAGAGTATTGATAACAGAAGTTGGGAGGTCATGTTGCAGTTGTATATGACGTTGGTGAGGCCACATTTAGAAATATTGTGTTCAGTTCTGGGCACTGTGTTATAGGAAAGATGTTGCCAAGCTGGAAAGGGTACAGAGAAGATTTACGAGGATGTTGCCAGGACTAGAGGGTCTGTGCTATAGGGAGAGGTTGAGTAGGCTGGGACTCTATCCCTTGGAGCGCAGGATGATGAGGGATGATCTTGTAGAGGTGTAGAAGATCATGAGAGGAATAGATCAGGTAGATACACAGAGTCTCTTGCCCAGAGTAGGTGAATCGAGGACCAGAGGACATAGGTTCAAGGTGAAGGGGTAAAGATTTAATAGGAATCTGAGGGGTAACTTGTTCACACGAAAGGTGGTGTATGTATGGACATATGTATATAAAAGCTGCCAGAGGAGGTAGTTGAGTCTGGGACTATCCCAACATTTAAGAAACAGTTGGACCAGTACATGGAAAGGACAGGTTTGGAGCGATATGGACCAAATGCCGGAAGGTTGAACTAGTGTAGCTGGGACACGTTGGCTGGTGTGGGCAAGTTGGGCTGAAGGGCCTGTTTCCACACTGTTTCACTCTTGGACTCTATGACTCTAAGTGTGAGGTATTGCATTTGGGGAGGTCGAACGTAAGGGGAATAAACACAGTTAGGACACAAAATGCTGGAGTAACTCAGCGAGTCAGGCAGCATCTCTGGAGATAAGGAATAGATGATGTTTCGGGTCGAGACACTTCTTCAGACTGATCGGACTTTACTGGACTTTACCTTGCACTGAATGTTGTTCACATTATTCCCTTTATCATGTATCTGTACACTGTGGATGGCTCGATTGTAATCATGTATTGTCTTTCCACTGACTGGTTAGCACGCAACAAAAGCTTTTCGCTGTACCTCGGTACACGTGACAATAAACTAAACTCATCATGCACAACAATGACTATCACCAGCACCAATGAATCAGTATCACTCACCTACAATCAAATCATATGGAAACAAAGAACTGCAGATGCTGGTTTGCAATTTTAAAAAAAGACACAAAGTGCTGGAGTAACTCAGCAGGTGAGGCAGCATCTCTGGAGAACATAGGAGATATTTTTGTTCGGAGCTCTTCTTCAGACTGATACAGTACGCAGATAATAGAAGTACTCTTAACAGCATTAATGTACAGAGGAATCTTGGGGTCCAAGTCCATAACTTCCTGATGATGGCAACATAAATACATAGACTGGTAAAGAAGGCATATGGTATACTTGCTTTCACAGGTTGGGGTATTGAATATAAGAATCAGGACGTGAAGATGCAGCTTTATAGAACTTTGGTCAGGCCACATTTGGAGTTTTGAATACAGTTCTGGTCGCCCATTGCATGGAGGACGTGGAGGTTTTGGAGAGGGTGCAGAGGTTTATGAGAGTGAATTACAGGGTATTACATAGAAACATAGAAAATAGGTGCTGGAGGAGGACATTCGGCCCTTCGAGCCAGCGCCACCATTCATTGCAATCATGGCTGATCGTCCCCAATCAATAACCTGTCCCTGCCTTCTCCCCATATCCCTTGATTCCACTAGCCCCTAGAGCTCTATCTAACTCTCTCATAAATCCATCCAGTGATTTGGCCTCCACTGCCCTCTGTGGCAGGGAATTCCACAAATTCACAACTCTCTGGGTGAATGTTTTTTCTCACCTGAGTTTTAAATGACCTCCTCTTTATTCTAAGACCCTCGTTCTGGACTCGTCCAACATTGGGAACATTTTTCCTGCATCTAGCTTGTCCAGTCCTTTTGTAATTTTATATGTTTCTATAAGATACCCCTCATCCTTCTAAACTTCAGGGAATACCAGCCTAGTCTTTTCAATCTTTCCTCATATTAGCTAAAAGGGCGAGATTGTACAAACTTTGATTGTTTCCTCTGGAGCGTCAGAGGCTAAGGGGTGTCCTGGTGGAAGTCTATAACATTATCAGAGGAATACAAAGAGGACACAGTCAGGACCTTTTCCCTGGGTGGAAAGGTCAAGGGTCAGAGGACATCGTTTTAAGATGAAAGGTAAATGTTTAAAGGAGATGTGTGAGGCAAAATATTTGACACATCGAGTGGTGGGTGCCTGAAATGCGCTGCCAAGGGTGGCAATGGAGGTACATATCGTAGAAGGGTTTAAGAGGCTTTTAAATGTAGGCTGTGGGCCCAGCATCAAAAATGTGTCTATAAAACAACTTTCGTCACCCATGTCACGGAACTACATGAAATGTTGCACAGGTTTAGATAAATTATAATTGAGAAGGAAGTCATAACTCGTCAGTACCAAAAGTTGTACATTAATTAATTAAACTAATTGGAAAATGAGATCGGAAAAGTAAGCGCCGTCTAGTGTCCAATGCCCATATTACAACATGGGGAGCCTAATTCCGTATTGCAGTCTCTTTAAACCATATATTATTATACCATCTATATATATATATATATATATATATATATGACTTGTGAATATGACTGTAATCATATATAATTATGTATATTTATATAATATAAAAATAATATTAATATAATTGTGAGGTTTTTTTTAATGGGACTGTTCTTGAACCAGCCCTTAATGGGTGAGGGCAGTTCCTGTAGGTTCCCCCGTTCATTGAACCCCACTGACTGCCAGTGTGCAAAGTGGGCATCACCCCCATAGTGGGACTGGGGCAGTGCCAGGCTGTGGGAAGGCTAAGGCAGGAAAATGCTTAACTCGCCCCCTTCTAAAGCTGCCCACGGCTGGAGCTGGAGCGGCATTGGGACCGGCTGCGGGCTCTGTATGGGGCCAGGACTCTGTACGTGTGGCCCCACAGCACATCCACCTTGACCAGCATGCCCTTCTGGATCATCATGGTGATGATAGTGGGGAGCAGCACTGCCCTGCACACCGCCCGGGCCGCCTTCAGCACCCCAATAGTGTCGGATCTGTCAGACCGCCCGCACGCTTGCTGCAACACCGGCAGCATGGCAGCCCGACCGACCCCTCGCTTCACCCACCGGAGGCCCGGCCTGACACTCACCAACCCGGCGGTGGCGCGCCCCAACTCTCAACACCCACCGGCGGCCTGACGGCCCGACAGCCAGACCGATCCTCAGCAGCATCCATCGGCCCACTGACAAGCCCGACTGACTGATTGACCGACTGACTGACTGACTGACTGACCCTAACCCTAGCTCTACATTTAGTTATTTATCATTTTTATTTAACAGTTCACATGATAACTTTATAAAGATAAATCAATTGAGAAACAAAATGATCAGTAAGGTTAGCATTACCTTTATTCCTTGGAAACCTTGTTATTGTTTTGATGTAATGAGGAGGCAGCCATGATCCCAGGGTCCTCGCTGCCTAGTGACCATAAAACAAAGCGCGGGATTGCTCAATTTGTGTCCGACCTCAATGTCAAGCGTGCATTGATTGGGCAATTACTACTCGGAAAATTTGAGGTTTTTCTCATATTTCTTA
Organism: Leucoraja erinaceus; assembly: GCF_028641065.1. Classification (NCBI taxonomy): domain Eukaryota; kingdom Metazoa; phylum Chordata; class Chondrichthyes; order Rajiformes; family Rajidae; genus Leucoraja; species Leucoraja erinaceus. The sequence goes on along the minus strand of NC_073412.1, from coordinate 13,574,561 downwards.
AAAATGTGCAGGTTTTGGTCTTGACGAGTTTCAGGTATGATTTATATAATATTTTTACATAATATGTTAAACACTGAGGTAGTTCTGTGAGTTGTGTCACGAACCTGAACGAAAAAGCTGCTCGGCCCACAGCCTAATGGGCACATGGATGTGAGAGTATGGAGTGGGTATGAATCACGTGCTGGCAGATGAGATCAGTTTAGCTTGGTATCATGTCCAGCAATGGACATTGTGGATCGAAGGGCCAGAGATGGTGTTTTACAAAAAAAGTCACAAAATGCCGGAGTAACTCAGTGGGTCAGGCAGCCTCTCTGGAGAACAAGGATAGGCGATATTTTGGGTCGGGACCTTCCTTCCGTCTCCTGTACATGTTCTCCAGAGATGCCATCTAGATTTTGCTATGTTCTATAGATTAATTGATATAAATGTTGATTGCTAGTGTCTGTGGGATTCTCGGTTTTTGTTAATGAGCCAATAAATGTAGGTAGAACAAACATCCTTTACTGAAGGCAGTAATTCGTAATTGGATTGCAGTGTCCGGGCACCACAGTGAACCATGATGTATTCACCATGTACTCCGTCCTTAACTTCTGAGTATAGAAGTTGGGATGTAATGTTAAAATTGTACAAGGCATTGGTGAGGCCAATTCTGGAGTATGGTGTACAATTTTGGTCGCCTTATTATAGGAAGGATGTCAACAAAATAGAGAGAGTACAGAGGAGATTTACTAGAATGTTGCCTGGGTTTAATATGAACCATATAACCATATAACAATTACAGCACGGAAACAGGCCATCTCGGCCCTACAAGTCCATGCCGAACAAATTTTTTTCCCCTTAGTCCCACCTGCCTGCACTCGTACCATAACCCTCCATTCCCTTCTCGTCCATATGCCTATCCAATTTATTTTTAAATGATACCAATGAACCTGCCTCCACCACTTCCACTGGGAGCTCATTCCACACCGCCACCACTCTCTGCGTAAAGAAGTTCCCTCTCATATTACCCCTAAACTTCTGTCCCTTAATTCTGAAGTCATGTCCTCTTGTTTGAATCTTCCCTATTCTCAAAGGGAAAAGCTTGTCCACATCAACTCTGTTTCAGCAACTAAGTTACAGAGAAAAGTTGAACAAGTTAGGGCTTTATTCTTTGGAGCGCAGAAGGTTAAGGGGGGACTTGATAGAGGTTTTTAAAATGATGAGAGGGATAGACAGAGTTGACGTGGAAAAGCTTTTCCCACTGAGAGTAGGGAAGATTCAAACAAGGGGACATGACATGAGAATTAAGGGACTGAAGTTTAGGGGTAACATGAGGGGAACTTCTTTACTCAGAGAGTGGTAGCTGTGTGCAATGAGCTTCCAGTGAAGGTGGTGGAGGCAGGTTCGTTTTTATCATTTAAAAATAAATTGGATAGTTATATGGATGGGAAGGGAATGGAGGGTTATGGTCTGAGCGCAGATATATGGGACTAGGGGAGATTATGTGTTCGGCACGGACTAGAAGGGTCGAGATGGCCTGTTTCCGTGCTGTAAATGTTATATGGTTATATGGTTATATGGTTAAAGGTACACTGTCCTTAAAGGTGCCCTTCCTAATTAACTGAATTAACCATTAGGATCAGAGGTTCAGAACATTGAAAGCATTATTGTTAATGACTACAGAGGTCATAGAGCGATACAGTGTGGAAACAGACCCTATGGTCCATCTTGCCCACGCCGGCCATCATGTCCCATCTACACTATCTCCACCTACCTGCATTTGGCCCATATCCCTCTAAACCTGTCCTATCCATGTACCTGTCATAATGTTTCTTAAATGTTGGGGTAGTCCCAGCCTCAACTACCTCCTCTGGCAGCTTGTTCCATACACCCACCGACCCTCTGCATGGAAAAGTGACCCCTCAGATTCCTATTAAATCTTTTCCCCTTCACCTTAAACCTATGTCCTCTGGTCCTCGATTCCCCTACTCTGGTGTTGGTGAATGGGAATGATGCTGGGGGGCTGTTTATTGGGATAGAAAACAAGTACTGAGTATAGAGGACATGCTGATCATTGAGAGTGGGGATGTGGGAGAGACGGAGAGGGAGAGCGGGGGGGAGAGAGAGAGAGAGAGAGAGAGAGAGATGTGTGAGAGAGAGGGCAGAAATGTCGGAGAGATTAGGATTTGGGTTGGATCCTGACTACGGGTGCTGTCTGTACGGAGTTTGTACGTTCTCCCCGTGATCTTCGTGGGTTTCCTCCGGGTGCTCCGGTTTCCTCCCACACTCCAAAGACGTGTAGGTTTGTAGGTTAATTGGCTGGGTATAAGTGTAAATTGCCCCTAATGTGTGTAGGTCTAATTGTAATTTATACTGGTTAGCTTGGTGTGTTGGTACATTGTCCCTAATCGCTGGTAGGCATGAACCCAGTGGGCCGAAGGGCCTATTTCTGTGCTGTATTTCTAAACTAAACTAAACTATTTGCTTGAGGAACTCAGCAGGTTGAGCAGATCTGGCACAGTTCAGTACAGTCTTAGCACACAGGCACACATCCTGTACTGTCCCAGTTCTCAAATCACAGGGGATTGTTGCTCAGAAGGATTAATATTTCCACACCTTTAGTTTAGTTTAGAGATGCAGCGCAGAAACAGGCCCTTCGGTCCACCGAGGCCGCACCGACCAGCGATCCCCGCTGTTTATGAATGATCCACAGCAACACACATAGTGAAGATCAATCTTTATTCCACAGGCTAACAGGAACATTCAAACAGCCAGCCATTCTCGTCTGGCTCTGCTGGCTTGAGAGAGTGAGCAAGCGAGCTGGCTGACCTTGCTCGTGTAAAGCTGTGTAGTACTGTAATACCATGTAAAGGGTGGCATGCACATATGTGTAGTGGAGATTATAAATGGCATGAATTAATAATGGTTTATCTACATTCTTTCTCTTAAAGAAGCAAAGCATATATAGAGTGGTTAGTAGAGAGACGTTGGGATGACTGCCTTATGTCCTTTCATTATCACACCGTCTTGAGAAGGCAGGTGGGATCAATGATGGACTCTGCCGGGGTCACCACGTGTGTTACCGCATCGGTATGCTCTGGGGTGTAGTAGAAATCCTGTGCTCGCAGGGCAGCCTCTGTGCCTGCTACGTTGAGGCGTGGGTTCAAATCCCACTTCTGACACCATGTTTATGAATGATCCACAGCAACAAACATAATGAAGATCAATCTTTAGTCCACAGGCAAACAGGAACATTCAAACAGCCAGCCATTCTTGTTTAGAGCCGCTGGCTTGAGAGAGAGAGAGAGAGAGAGAGTGATCAAGAGCGAGCTGGCTGGCTGACCTTGCTAGTGTAAAGCAGTGTAGTACCGTAATACCATGTAATGGGTGGCATGCACATATGTGTAGTGGAGATTATAAATGGCATGGATTAATAATGGTTAATCTACACCCGCACATTAACACTATCCTACACAAATTAGGGACAATTTACACTTATACCAAGCCAATTAACCTCCAAACATGTACGTCTTTGGAGTGTGGGAGTGAAGATATCGGAGAAAACCCACGTGGGTCACATGGAAAACGTACAAACTCCGCACAGGCAGCACCCGTAGTCAGGATTGAACCCGGGTCTCCGGCGCTGCAAGCGCTGTAAAGGCAGCAACTCTACCGCTGTGCCACCGTGCCACCCACTAAAACATCTCTCTCACACTCACCTCTCACCTAAACATTCACCACCTGTCGATTAACATCCCAATTCCCAAAGGAAGACACACTTACAAAAGTTAACATCTCCACTCTTATAATTAACAAGTCCCTTTGCACAGGATTAACGTATGCACTCTCATTAATTAATAGTTTTGGTCTTAGCTGTATCATGCAGAACAATATCACATTATTCAAGAAGAAGGGTTTCGGCCCGAAACGTTGCCTATTTCCTTCGCTCCATAGATGCTGCTGCACCCACTGAGTTTCTCCAGCATTTTTGTCTACCTTGGATTTTCCAGCATCTGCAGTTCCTTCTTAATCACATTATCAATACATGACTATCACTCACTCACAAGCGTGTAATATACAAACAAGGAACTGCAGATGCAGGGTACAAAAAAAGACATAAAGTGCTGGAGTAATTCAGCAGGTCAGGCAGCATTTCTGGAGAACATGGATACGTGATGTTTCAGGTCGGGACCTTTCTTCCATTACTTGGAGTATTGCGTACAGTTCTGGTCACCACATTACAGGAAGGATGTGGAGGCTTTGGAGAGGGTGGGTGCAGAGGAGGTTTACCAGAATGATGCCTGGATTAGTGGGTTTTAGCCACAGTTAGAGAGGTTGGACAGCCTTGGATTGTTATCACAGCAATGTCAGACATTGAGGGGAGATTTGATAGAAGTATAGACAGGGTAGACAGTCAGAACCTTTTTCCCCAGGGTGGAAATGTCCAACACTAGAAGGCAGAGCTATAAGGTGAGAGGGGGAAAGTTTAATGTAGATGTGCGGGGCAAGTTTATATACCCAGAGAGTGGTGGAGGCATGGAAAGCATTGCCTGGGGTGGTGTGGCAGATATGATAGTGAGGTTTAAGAAGCTTTTAGATAGGCACATGGAAGGGATATGGTTAATGTGCAGGCGTGTGAGATCAGTTTAACGTGGCATCATGTTCGGCACAAACGGTGCAGGCCGAAGGGCCCGTTCCTGTGCTGTACTGTTCTATGTTCAATACCACAATAGACGATAGACATTAGGTTCAGGAGGAGGCCATTTGGCCCTTCTAACCAGTACCGCCATTCAATGTGATCATGGCTGATCATCCACAATCAGTACCCCGTTCCTGCCTTCTCCACATATCTCCTGACTCCGCTATCTTTAAGAGCCCTATCTAGCTCTCTCTTGAGAGCATCCAGAGAACCGGCCTCCACCGCCCTCCGAGGCAGAGAATTCCACAGACTCACAACTCTCTGTGATAAAAAGTGTTTCCTCATCTCCGTTCTAAATGGCTTACTCCTTATTCTTAAACTGTGGCCCCTGGTTCTGGACTCCCAGAACCACCTTGAATCTTAATAACATCTCCAATCTAGACTAACACCACCATTTTCAATAATGAACCCCCTCAATTTTCAACAACAAATATCAACATTCTATATCGTAGAAACCTAGAAACATAGACAATAGGTGCAGGAGTAGGCCATTCGGTCCTTCAAGCCAGCACTGCCATTCATTGTGATCATAGCTGACCATCCACAATCAGTAACCTGTGCCTGCCTTCTCCCTATATCCCTGTTTCCCCTAGCCCCAAGAGCTCTATCGAACTCTTTTAAATTAATTCAGTGAATTGGCCTCCTCTGCCTTCTGTAGCAGAGAATTCCACAAATTCACAACTCTCTGGGTGAACGATCTTTCTCATCTCAGTTTTAAATGGCCTCCTCTTTTTTCTTAGACTGTGGCCCCTGGTTCTGGACTCCCCTAACATTGGGAACATTTTTCCTTCATCTAGCTTGTCCAGTCCTTATCGCCACCCCATTTCTCCTCCCCCCCTTCCCCTTCCCCCCCATCTCCCTCCCCCTGGCTTTACACTTCACTTCTCTCAGTATTTAATATTCTGTTGCCTCCTTTGTCACTTACTCTGCCCTATCTGCCAATCTCCCCCCTCAACTGTATCCACCTGTCACTTGGGTAGGAAGGAACTGCAGATTCTGGTTTATACCGAAGATTGATGCTGGAGTAACTCAGCTGGTCAGGCAGCGTCTCTGGAGAAAAGGAATAGATATCACGACCCAAAACATCACCCTTTCCTTCTCTCCAGAGATGCTGCCTGACCTGCTGAGTTACTTCAGCTTTTTGTGTACATCACAGGCATTGATTTCTTTTCTCCAGATATACTGCATGACCCACTGAGTTACTCCAGCATTTTGTGCCTATCCATCTATCACTTGCCAGGCTTTGTCCCACCCCCACTTCTCTATTCCAGCTTTCTCCCCCACTACTCCATCAGTTTGAGGAAAGACCCCAACCTGAAATGTCGTCTGTCCATTCCCTCCACAGATGCTGCCTTTTTAATATTTTCAATGACTGGAACAGTTAGTGATTGGAACAATCACAATAATCCATTATCAGAAATTAGCACATGTCATAATTTTTAATCAAACCTCCAATGACAATTAACGGTAGGACAGTGCAATGGTGCAGCGGTAGAGTTGACCATCACAGCGCCAGAGACACAGGTTAGAAAACATAGAAAATAGATGTAGCACTTTCGAGCCAGCACCGCCATTTAATATGATCATCCAAAATCAGTACCCCGTTCCTGCTTTCTCCCCATATCCCTTAATTCTGTTAGCCCTAAGAGATCTATCTAACTCTCTCTTGAAAACATCCAGTGAATTGGCCTCCACTGCCTTCTGTGTTAGAGAATTCCACAGATTCACAACTCTCTGAGTGAAAAGGTTTTTCCTCATCTCAGTCCTTAATGGCCTACCCTTATTCTTAAACTGTGACCCCTGGTTCTGGACTCCCCCAAACATTGGGAACATGTTTCCTGCATCTAGCCTATCCAATCCTCTAAGAATGTTATATGTTTCTACAAGACCCCCTCTCATCCTATTAAATCCCAGTGAATACAAGCCCAATCAACCCATTCTTTCATCATATGTCAGTCCTGCCATCACGAGAATTAAAGGGGTTGTCCCACCAGCATGCGATAGCATGCATCTAGCGCGACCAAACGTGATCGCTTGAGGCGTCCGGCCTCGCAGGGCCAGTCCCACTTCGATCGGCGGAGGCGTATGGAGTTGTGCGCGGCTGGTCCCAACATTGCGTGGGGCTCCAAAAATATTGCACTGTTCGAAAATCCCGCGCGACAACGGCCTGTCGGCCCGCAGCCATATTGAGGGCGTACGCAGCTTCTCGATGGGCGTACGCAGCGTCTTGACGTCGTACGCAGCGTCTTGATGTTGTACGCAGCGTCTTGACGGCGTACGCCTAGCGCGTGGCGTTGCGCGATGACGTCACCGCCCGACGCCGTGTGACGTCCAAATTCAGTCGTCTCGCCTCCTGCCTAGCTCATTGGTGAGTATGATGTTGGGACCAGACCCGCACAACTCCAGACGGCTCCGCGGTTCGAATTGGGACTGGCAACGCAATCGCATACTGGTGGGACAGGCCCTTTACCTGATGAACCTACGCTGCACTCCCTCAATAGCAATAATGTCCTTCCTCAAATTAGGAGACCAAAAATGCACACAATACTCCAGGTGTGGTCTCACCAGGGCCCTGTACATCTGCAGTAGGACATCCTTGCTCCTAAACTATAGGATTTGTTTTAAAATTATTTTATTTACTTTTAAATTCCTAAGTGGTCTTGCCCCGTCCTACCTATCTGAGCTTCTTCACCCTTATTCGCCCTCCCGCTCTCTCAGGTCAGATGATCAGCTGCTCCTGATTGAGCCAAAGACTAAGCGGAAGCTCAGAGGGGACCGTGCCTTTGCTGTGTCGGCTCCGAGATTGTGGAATGAATTGCCTCTGCACGTTAAACAGGCCCCTTCTCTAGCTGTTTTTAAATCACTCCTGAAGACATATCTATTCTCCGTGGCCTTTGTAGACCAGTGAGGTGTTGAATTGTTTATTAACTTTATTTGCTTGCTTTTGCTGCGTTGTTCGTACTCGTGTTTTATGTTTTTTTTAATTTATTGTTTGGATTTTTGTATGTAATTTATGCGCCTCGTGTTAGTTATATGTTCTGTTGTTCTGCCTATTGTATGATGTCTTGCTTGTTTTCTTTTTTCTGTACAGCACTTTGGTCAGCTTTGGTTGTTTTTAAGGTGCTTAACAAATAAAGTTGTTATTATTATTATTAAACTCAAATCCTCTCGCAATGAAGACCAACTTGGCTTTCTTCACTGCCTGCTGTACCTGCATGCTTAATTTCAGTGACTGATGTACAAGCATACCCAGTTCTCGTTGCACCTCCCTTTTTCCTAATCTGACACCATTCAGATAATGTGCAGGAAAAAACTGCAGATGCTGGTTTAAATCGAAGGTGGACACAAAATGCTGGAGTAACTCAGCGGGTCAGGCAGCATTTCTGGAATCTGAAGAAGGGTCTCGATCCAAAACGTCACCCATTCCTTCTCTCCAGAGATGCTGCCTGACCCGCTGAGTTACTCCAGCATTTTGTGTCTACCTACCATTCAGATAATAATCTGCTTCTTGTTCTTGCCATCAAAGTGGATAACCTCACATTTGTCCACATTATACTGCATCTGCCCACTCACCCAACCTATCCAAGTCACCCTGCAGCCTCATAGCATCTTCGATCCCGACCACGGGTGCTGTCTGTACGGAGTTTGTACGTTCTCTCCGTGACCATGTGAGTTTTCTCCAAGATCTTTGGTTTCCTCCCACACTCCAAAGACGTACAGGTTTGTAGGTTAATTGGCTTGGTATAAATATAAAGTTGTCTCTAGTGTGTGTAGGTTAGTGTCAATGTGCGGGGATCGCTGGTCGGTGCGGACTCGGTGGGCTGAAGGGCCTGTTTCCGAGCTGTATCTATAAACTAAACCAAGCTAAACTAACCGTAAAACTTTCAATAATCAACCTGTTCCTCTCAATAATGTAACCGCCCCTCCATTCTGTAATCAACATTACCAATGTGAATCTCTGCTGTCAGGAATTAACACCCAACTCTCAATTATCAACTCCTCCCTTCCCAGTAATTATATTATCAACTCTCCCTAATTAACTCGAGGATTTCAGTAAAATGTTACCTTCACACAATGAATATTCTCCAGCCTCGATAATTAACGATGATGCTGAATGGTTCCCTCTTCCTCTCTCAATTAACATGTCTTGATGCATTCATGGCTGTTCTACAATAGATGCTCATCAGATATTCTGTCATGAAAATCAGTAAAAAACTGCAGATTCCAAAACGAGAACAGAAAATGCCGGGAACACTCAGCAGATCAGGCAGAATCTGTGGAAAGAGAACAGGGTGGTATGGTGGCACAGCGGTAGAGTTGCTGCCTTACAGCGCCAGAGACCCGGGTTTGGTCATAGAAACATGGAAAATAGGTGCAGGAGGAGGCCATTCGGCCCTTCGAGCCAGCACCGCCATTCATTGTGATCCTGACAATGGATGCTGTCTTTTTAGTTTAGTTTATAAATACAGCACAGAAACAGGCCCTTCTGCCCACCAGGTCCGTACCGACCATTGATTCCTGCACGTTAACACTATCCGACAATTTTTACGTTTACCAAGCCAATTAACCTACAAACCTGTACATGTTTGGAGTGTGGGTGGAAACCGAAGATCTTGGAGAAAGCCCACGCAGGTCACGGGAAGAACGTACAAACTCCGTACAGACAGCACCCGTAATCGGGATCGAACCAGGGTCTCCAGCGCTGCATTCGCTGTAAGGCAGCAACTCTAACGCTGCGCCACCGTGATCTCTACGTGGCTGCGTGGGTTTTCGCCAGGTGCTCTGGTTTCCTCCCACACACCAAAGAAAAATGGGTTTATGGGTCAATTGGATTTGGTAAAATTGTAAATTGTCCCTAGTGTAAAGGATTTTGCTAGTGTACTGGGATCGCTGGTTAGCGCAGGCTCGATGTACACACTAGGGGAACATTTACAGTGGCCAATGAACCTACAAATCCGCACATCTTTAGGATGTGGGAGGAAACCAGAGCACCCGGGGAAAACCCATACGGTCACAAGGAGATCATGCAAACTCCACACAAACAGCATCCGATGTCAGGATTGAACCTGGGTCTCTGGTGCTATGAGATAGCAGCTCTAATTGCTGAGGGGAATCCGGAAATCGCGGAGAAAATCTACGCGGTCAAAGGGAAACGTACAAACTCCATACAGTCAGCGCCCGTAGTCGGGACCAAACCGGGTCTCTGGTGCTGTAAGCGCTGTAAGCGCTGTAAGACTCTACCGCTGCGCCACCGTGCAGCCTGTTAGTCCTATTAGAAACAGGCAGCAAGTTTTCTCCACTGAAACCTTGAAATGTTGCAGCTTTCTGGAATTATTTAAACAGAAAAGATTGCTGTTGTAGCAATTCATCAAGTGGGGTCTTGATTGGGATGTCAGTGAAGGCAGGTTAGGCAGTGAAGGCAGGTTACTGACAATTCCAGGTACCATGTTTGAAGTGAGCTGTCATATCCTGTCACCACATCATGCAAACTTTTCAACGAATGTCCGGAAGATCTTGCGATTGACAACAGATCCTCATAGGATGCTACAGGATGGATGTCATTAAGCTAGAGGTGCAGTGAAAAGCTTTTGTTGCGTTCCAACTAGTCAGCAGAAAGACAATCCATGATTGCCAACAATCCATTTACAGTGAATAGATTCATGATAAGAGAATAGTTAAAAAAGTTGCTGTAGAATAGAGATTTAAGAGCGCGGAGCGATTGTGGTCGTAGACCTGCGTCTGTGGCTAACACGCAAAGAGTCGCCTGGGTCGGGCGCCATCTTGGAAAAAAGAGAGCAGAGAAGATCTATGAGGATGTTGCCAGGACCTGAGGGCCTGGGCTATAGGGGGAGGTTAAGGAGGCTAGGAGTTTATTCTTTGGAGCGCAGGAGGTTGAGGGGAGATCTTATAGAGGTTTATTAAACCACTAGACTAAGTGTCACACAGGAGGCCTGACCCCCCAATGCAACCCATTCTTCATTGCAATATTCCACCATGGTGTGGGGGAGGGGTTGGCGTGGAGGAGCGGAGAGGGGGTGGCGTGGGGGGGGGGAGGGTGGCCGGGGTTGTGGGGGTCATGGATGGTGTGGTTTGGGGGGTGGTCATGGGTGGTGTGGTTTGGGGGGGGGGTATGGGGGATGGGTGGTGTGGGGGGGGGGGTGGTGTTGGGGCCGTGCAGGGGGGTGGTGTGGGATGGAGTGGGGGGTGGTGTGTGTGGATGGAGGGTGGGGGGTGGTGTGGGAGGGATGGTGTTGGGGGGGGGTGGGGGGGTGTGGTGCGGTGTTGGAGGAGTGGGGGGGGGGGGTGGGACCGACTCAGGGGGAGGGGGCCGGGGGGGAAGGGACCCACTCAGCGGCCCCATACAGCGGCTTAGTTGACTCCACACAGTGACTTTCCCGACTCCACTCTTGTGAATCAGCACTTGTGGACTCAGCCCCGCCTCCTGGGCTTTATTCTCCAGTGGGTGCCAGAAGGGGTGTTACCTTCATGGTGACTGACAGGACAGAAGACCAATCTGCTGATCTCACAATTTTTTAACCTTCATATCTTTTGTAATCTTCCACCGATCGGAACAAAACTTGGTATACTTGGAGGAGAGGAGAACGGTGACTGAGGTGGCGAAATAATCTTAGCGATAAGGGGTACCGTTTTTGGGAAAATGTTTAATAAAAAGCAAACCGGAAGTGGTCAAGATGAGAGATTTAGGAATAGTATAGATGGATGAGGGAAATTGAAATTTGTGTTTAGTTTAGAGATACAGCCAGGAAACAAGCCCTTTGGACCACCGAGTCCGCACCGACCAGTGATCCCTGCACATTAACACTATCCTACACACACTAGGGACAATTTACACACACACAAAGCCAATTAACCAACAAATCTGTACGCATTTGGAGTGTGGGAGGAAACCGTAGATCTCGGAGAAAGTCCACGCAGGTCACGGGGAGAACGTACAAACTCCGTACAGACAGCGCCCGTCGTCAGGATCGAACCCGGATCTCTGGCGCTGCAAGCTCTGTATGGCAGCAACTCTACCGCTGCGCCACCGTGCTGCCCATTACGTGCAAGCACTCAGCTGGTCAGGCAGCATCTATGGAGAGAAAAACAGTTTATCATTATGTTGACACAAGGCGCTGGAGTAACTCAGCAAGTCAGGCAGCATCGCTGGAGAATGGCTAGATGACGTTTCGGGTTGGGACTCATCTTCAGACTGATCAGACTGATTTAATAGCCTGATGGCTGTCGGGAAGAAGCTGTTCCTGAACCTGGACATTCCAATGCTAACTTACCAACCTCTCCTCTTAGCTTCCGTATAAACCTCAACTGATCCAAACTCAGCTGCCAATGATTCATTAACATTATCTCCCCTCGTGGCCTCTCAGATACTGTATAACCACATCTTTATTTCTATGTTTTACTGTGTTTAAAAGTGAACATTCAGTTGTTAGGCAGCATCTGCAGAGAGAGAAACTAAGTCAACGTTCACCCTTCTCTGCAAAACGTCTGCATTCTCCGGCTTCTGATCAAAGTGATCAACCTGTAATGTTAAGAACAAGGAACTGTAGGTGCTGGTTTACAAATAAATCACACAACATGCTGTAGTAACTCAGCAGGTCAGGCTGCATCTCTGGAGAACATGGATAGATGAGATTTCGGTTTGGCGACTGAAAGATAGAAAAGGCCCGGAACAAAGCAGGGCTGGCAACAGGTGACAGAGTCTCCAGAGATACTGCCTGACCCACTGGGTTACTCCAGTACCGTGCGTTTTGTATTGGTGTTAGTTTATTATTGTCACGTGGAACATAATACAGTGAAAGGCTTTGTTTGCGTGCAGTCCAGTCAAATCATACTGTACACGAGTACACATGTACACATCAATGGACACATGTACACATCAATGTACACATGTACAACAAGTATAACAAAGAGAAAAATTGCAGGGTGTAGAATACAGTATTCAGCACTGTAACATTGCAGTTACAGAGAAAAAGTCCAAGTCTGCAATGAGGTAGGTTGGAAGATTGGATCTACACCGTAGTTAATGGGAAGACCATTCAGTCAGGTAAAAGTGAGGAAAAAGCTATTCTGGAATTTGGTGATACATATTTTCAGCTTTTGTACCTTTTGGCCAAAATGATGCTTGAACTGCAAACAATTTTGCCCTAGGTTAATTCCCCTTTCCTTATTAAAGATCAACATTGCAAGTATAGACGAGGAGCTAAGCTTCTAAAAGAGATTATTCCAACATTGTCTTGAATCTGAAAAAGGGTCCAGAACCGAAATCTCGTCTGAAGAAGGGTCCTAACATGAAACGTCACCGATCCATATTCTCCAGAGGTGCTAAGGAAGGAACTGCAGATGCTGGTTTATACGGTCAGGCAGCATCTGTGGAGAAATGGTTTAGATGATGTTTCGGGTCGAAACCCTTCTTTAGACTGAAAGTAAGGGGAGGGGAGGGGGAGGGGAAGGGGGAGGAAGGGAACTGGAGGTAGGAAAAGGCCAGAACAAAACAGGTCCGGCAACAGATGACCAGGGTAGGGTGGAGCCCACAATGACCCATTGTTGATTGAGGAAGAGGTGATAATGATGGGATACAAGGATGTGAACAGTGGAACTAGTAGGACATGGGTGATGGGGAGGGAGGGGAATAGAGAAATCAACGTTGATACTGCTGGGGTGTAAGCGGTCCAAGTGGAATATGAGATGGTGCTCCTCCAATTTATGTGTGGTTTCACTCAGACAGTGGAGGAGTCCCAGGACAGAAGGGCCAGTGCGCAGAATACAGATGACCAGAGTCTCCATTAAAACACAACATGTCCCAGACTAGAAAACCCACGTAGGTCACGGGGAGATCGCTCATTCCAGATGTTACAATGAACTCCATTCATCCATCTCCCTTACTCCAGATGTTTTGCACGCTGTCCTGGCTCTCCTTGCCACCGGTATTTCATTATTCCCTGAACTAATTGCGAGCAAATTTTAGTTTAGTTTAGTTTAGTTTAGAGATACAGCGCGAACCCGGGTGTCTGGCGCTGTGAACTCTACACGGCAGCAACTCCACCGCTGGGCCGCTGGGCCGCCGTGCCGCCCCGCACGATTCCGGGACATTGAACAACAGTCTGAAATCCACCAGGAAAACCGGGATCAGGGCGGTGCTGAAACTGGGCCACGGTTATTGGCTTGGAGTCATGGGATGATGTTTATTATTCAATTTCTAAATTTGGCCTCGGAAGAAGACTGTCTGTATATTCACCTGAGTCGGAAGGACTTGTCAAGGTGAAAAGGAAAACTGAAATCACTTTTACAACCACAGGGAAAATCTGTGACCTGAAGAATTGATGTCAAGAGCGTTAATGTGTTGTAAAGTTTCTCACAAGGTTCATCAGATAAAAGGGAGTGTGCGGATGAGGAAAGTGCTGCCCTACTTTCAAACAATTGTGGTACCTGCCTGCCTGCTGCCTGCTGCCCCTCACTGAGCTGTTGATGTTGTAGGAGCTTCTCAACATTATCCGGCCTTAGATGTTAGCGCTGCATTTATACGATACAATACAATAGAACTTTATTTATCCCAGGAGGGAAATAGATCTGCCCACAGTCATAAAACACAAGATGCATGCGACATGAAATTCATGTGACGAGTAGAAAGGATTGGGGGATGTGCAAAGATTGAGGGGGGGTCAGTCTCAGTCTCAGTCTCAGTCTACCCCACGACATAAGGGGGAGAAGTTGTACAGTTTGATAGCCATAGGGAAGAAGGATCTCCTGTGGCGTTCTGTGCTGCATCTTGGTGGAACCAGTCTGTTGCTGAAGGTGCTCCTCAGGTTGACCAGTGTGTCGTGGAGGGGGTGAGCTGTATTGTCCCAGATGCTCCGCAGTTTTATGGTATTTCTCTGACTTTCACGTTCACTGTTCTATTGTTTTCCCTGTTTGACTTTCACAATCTTGGGAAATGTCTTCAACCTCGGCCCAACGAGTCCGCGCCGACCAGCGATCCCCGCACATTAACACCATCCTACACACACTAGGGACAATGCACAATTATACCAAGCTAATCAACCTGCAAATCTGTAGGTCTTTGGAGTGGGGTAGGAAACCGAATATCTCGGAGAAAACCCACGCAGGTCACGGGGAGAACGAACACTCTCTGTACAGACAGCACCCGTTGTCAGGATGGAACCCGGGTCTCTGGCGTTGTAAGGCAGCAACTTGTAAGGCTGCGCCACCGTGCCACACTTTCTTTTTTTCTCCCTATTTGACTTTCACAACTTTAGGATGTTGTTCAGTATGGTAATGAAACAAATTCCACAGATAAATCACTGTTCAGGAATACACTAAGCAAATTAGAGACCTGTACTGCATGGAAGCAGGAGATTTAGCCAACGTTATCCATGTGCACTAAAATGCCTGTCCCACTTGCATGCGTTTGGCGCAACCATACGTGGTCGCTTGAGGCGTATGGGCACCGTATGGCTGCGCGGGGCCGGTCCCACTTAGAAGCGCGGAGTTGTGCGGGGCAGGTCCAGACATCGCACGGGACTCCAAAAAACTGGCAGTGCAGTCTGAAATCTTCGCGCGCCAACGGCCTGTCGGCACGCAGGTGCATTGCGGTCGTACACAGCGTCTTGACGGCGTACGCCTAGCACGTGGCGTTGCATGATGACGTCACTACCCGACGCCATGCGACGCCCAAATTCAGTCGGCCCGCCTCCTGCCCAGCTGTTTGATAAGTGTGACGCAAGTGACATCACACGCGATCTTAGCGCGAACTTCGCGTGAACTCCGCTTCCGTTTGGTCGCGCCAAACGCATGCAATCGCATGCAAGTGGGACAGGCCCTTAAGTTGGCATGCTGGGCTAGTACCATTTGCCTGCATTTGGCCCCCATCCCTCTGGACTGGCAGATGTTGAAGGACATCTTACATTGGACCTCCCAAAGTGCAACATTTTGTACTTGTTCGGGTAAAACCATTTGCCATTTCCCCGCCCATTTCCGTAGCTGAGCTTATCCCACTGTTCACATGTTATAGCAGAATTAGGCCATTCGGCATCTCCACCATGGCTGATCTCTGCCTCCTAATCCCATTTTCCTGCCTTCACCCCATAACCCTTGACACCTGTTCTAACCAAGAAATTGTCATTGCCTTGAAATTATCCACAGACTTGGCCTCCACAGCCCTCTGTGGCAATGAGTTCCATGCTATCTCCCACTGCATGCAGCGTAGGTTTACAATGTTAATTCCCGGGATGGCGAGTCATATGGTGAGAGAATGGAGTGGCTGGGCTTGTATAGTCTGAAATTTAGAAGGATGAGAGGAGATCTAATTGAAACATATAAGATTATTAAGGGTTTGGACATGCTCCCTGTGTTTGGGGAGTCCAGAACCAGGGGCCACAGTTTAAGAATAAGGGGTAAGCCATTTGGAATGGAGATGAGGAAACACTTTTTCACACACAGTTGTGAGTCTGTGGAATTCTCTACTTCAGAGGGCGGTGGAGGCCGTTTCTTTGGAAACTTTCAAGAGAGAGCAAGATAGGGCTCTTAAAGATAGCGGAGTCAGGGGATATGGGGAGAAGGCAGTAACGGGGTACTGATTGTGGATGATCAGCCATGATCACATTGAATGGCGGTGCTGGCTCAAAGGGCTGAATGGCCTCTATTCCTGTACCTATTGTTTATTGTCTCTATTGTCTATCTTGACAGGCTTCCTCACAATCCGTTACCCCAACAATCTTGGTGTCATCTGCAAACTGACTAACCGACCCATCTACGTTAACATACAAGTTATTTATGTATCTCACAAGCAGCAGCTCCTTGTACTGATCGCTGTGAAACATTATTTATTCACTGACCACCATCCTAAGTATTGTCCTTCCACCACGACCCTCTGTCTTATATCAGTAAGTCAGTCCTGAATTCATATGAAGTGTTAATCTGTTAATCCCACGCATCTTAATCTTCTGGATCACACTAACGATTCAATGATCGATGATCCTTTATCGTCACATGTACCCAGGGGCAGAGAAATTCTTTGTTTTGCATCCATTGCACAAAGTACACAGAGAAGTCGTCATGTTCCAGGCACCAACAAAGTTACAAAAGTGTAAGAAGGAACTGCAGATGCTGGTTTAAACCGAAGATAGACACAAAAAGCTGGAGTAACTCAGCAGGGCAGGCAGCATCTCTGGAGAGAAGGAATGGGTGACGTTTCGGGTCGAGACCCTTCTTCAGACTGAAGAATGTCTGAAGAAAGTCCTCGACCCGAAAGTTCACCCATCCCTTCTCTCCAGAGATGCTGCCTGCCCTGCTGAGTTACATAGAAACATAGAAAATAGGTGCAGGAGTAGGCCATTCGGCCCTTCGAGCCTGCACCGCCATTCAATATGATCATGGCTGATCATCCAACTCAGTATCCTTCTCTCCATACCCCCTGATCCCATTAGCCACAAGGGCCACATCTAACTCCCTCTTAAATATAGCCAATGAACTGGACTCAACTACCTTCTGTGGGAGAGAATTCCAGAGATTCACCACTGTGTGTGAAAAATGTTTTCCTCATCTCGGTCCTAAAAGATTTCCCCCTTATCCTTAAACTGTGACCCCTTGTTCTGGACTTCCGCAACATCGGAAACAATCTTCCTGCATCTAGCATCGAGTTACCCCAGCTTTTTGTGTCTATCTAAAATGACAAAAGTAATCGTTAGAGTCATGTTGATTCCTCTTTGTTCTTGGCACCATCAACCAACCTTCCTCCCCCCACCCCCCCCCCTTCTCTCAGTAACAGAAACATTTGTTTCTTAGGTTTAGTTTAGAGATACTGCACAGAAACAGGCCCCTTTACCCACTGAGTCCGCACAGACAAAATTGGCCCTAGTGTGTGTAGGATAGTGTTAATGTGTGTGGATCGGTGTGGACTCAGGGCCTGTTTCTATGCTGTACCTCTAAACTAAACAAAACTAAACTAGGCACATCTGGTAGAGCTGCTGCCTTATGGGGTTAGAAGCCCGGGTTCGATCCTAACTATGGGCGCTGTCTATGCAGTGATTGTACATTCTCCCTGTGACCGCATGGTTTTCTCTGAGTGCTCCGGTTTCCTTCCACATTCTTTTGGTTTGTTTTAGTTTAGTTTATTGTCACGTGTACCAAGGTACAGTGAAAAGGTTTTGTAACCAGTCAGCAGAAAAACTAGACATTGATTTTACTTCGGAGTCACGTGAGTGACTACGTGAAGAACCCGTCCAGCACGCATGCGTGGCATGAGCGTTCACGCAGTGCAACAGCGGCGAGCGGGAGTACAGGCGCTCCCGCTACAGCTTAAATAAGACGGACCCGTCAGGTAAGTTTATTCTGAGGTCGTTTTTTCCGAAAAGAAGTTGTTTTGTTTTGTCTCACCAGGAATATGAGCAAAACAAGACAAGCCAAGAAGTCTGCTCCCCGTTCGACTCCAACGGAGGTGCGTTCCATCAGTGGGGGGCAAGAGGCGGTAGGACCGCTAACCCTGCGATCCACCATCCCCGACACCGTGCCGAGCCCAGTCCCGCTAGTGCAGCCTGAGCAGCGGGCTGGATGTAAAGCAGCACGGAAGACCAACCGGCCGGTGGTATCCAACTCTTCGGACGGGGACATCTCACCGCCCGCGCGGGGCAGAGACAGCCGCCTGAGCCGCTTGGAGCAGCTCGTGGAGCAAATGCTCCAGCGAGACTTGCTTCGAGAGGAGCAGTCTTGCAACGGGAGTTCAGGCACTCCCACCACAGTGCCTCACAACGCACTGGCCATCGGTTCCCCCTTATCCGAGGGCAGCTTTGGCGACCAGGGCTGGGCTGGTCAAGAAGAGGGGTCATTAGCCGAAGATGTCGGTAGTACGCTTGGGGTGCAGGACTAGGAAGAGCTGCTGGGTGTGGTAGACCGCTACGTGGCAGCTCCACGAGCAGGACGGCCATTAGAGCCAAAACTGGCGGCCAGCATTAACTACCTGTCCTTCAAGCCCCTACAAGAGCAGGTAGTTAATGAGGCCCTAGAGCTGTATTCGGCCCCAGAGAATTGCGCCTCGCTCAACGTGCCGGCTGTCAATAGCCAAATCTGGGGGCACGTTGGGCCAAACATCCGCAATCAAGAGCTCAAGCTACAGCGGATCCTCAGGCTCCTGACGTCAGCCATCACTTCATATGCTCGTTCCGTGGATGGGATGGAAATGACCACGAATCAGCAGGATACACTCGCACTGCTGTGTAATACCCAGTTAGAAATTAACAACCTCCGTAAGGAGATTATAAGACCTGCCCTCAACCCGAAATTCGCGGGTTTGTTCAAAACGCCGACCACAGGGCCAGAAATCCTGCTCTTCGGCAAGGATCTCTCCAAAAAAGTAAAAGACATGGAGGAGGAGTCCAAAACATTTGGCCTCATGAGGGCAGGCCCCGGGACGAGCAAACCCACTAAACCCAAGCGGCAGTACCCCACCGCGTCCACCAGTCGACGTCAACCCTATGGGACTGGTGAAAGCTCAGGGTCCGCACATCACCACCGGAAGCCTTTTTTAGGCCAAGGCCCAGAGGAGACCCCATGGAAAATGCGCCACCCCCAACCAACAGCAACACATCAGACAACACATCAGAAGACTCATCGTCCGACAAAGAAACAGAAGAAACACCCGTAACCATGGAGGTAGGTGGGTCTGGTTCCTACCAGCATATAAAAAGTGGGGGTTCTATACTAACAGGGGGGAATTACACCTTTGTGTAAGCATGGAAGTCTATCACGAATGACAAGTATATACTCAACAGCATTCGTGGATACAAAATAGAGTTTACTCTAGAAAACTTGCCACCAGTTCAGCACTCACCCCAAAGGGTCTTTTATCCTCCCAGTTAAAGAAAAACGAGAGGGACAAGCTGAACTGGTGAGGCTAATTACAAAGGGTATCATTGAAAAAAACAAACATGTACCCTTGGAATTTGTCTCTAATATATTCACTAAAACTAAAAAAGATGGTGAATGTCGCATCATCATTGACTTAACTTCACTAAATATGTTTGTTAAGTATATACATTTCAAAATGGAAACGTTTGTAACTGCCAAACAACTGATTTCCAAAGGATACTTCATGGCAAGCATCGACCTTAAAGATGCTTACTATTCAGTACCCATTCAAAAGGATCATCGCAGATACCTGAAATTTACCTGAATGGGGCAACAATGGCAGTTTAAAGCATTGCCTAACGGGTTAACATCAGCCCCAAGATTATTCACCAAGACCAGCCTTGGCAATATTAAGAAAACAAAAACATATTGTCATGGCATATCTTGATGATATCTTAATACAGGTGCACAACCTTTTATCCGAAAGCCTTGGGACCAGACACTTTTCGTAATTCGGAATTTTTCGGCTTTCGGAATGGAAGATTTTTAGCGTAGATTTTAATGGCTGGCTCAGTGGTAGAGTGCTCGGCTCATATCCACAAGGTCGCGAGTTTGCGCCTCGATCCCAGCAGTTACTCGATCTCGAGTTTGAGTCTTCAATGTAGTTTTTTCTTGCAGAATAGGAGAGAATAGGGAGGGTTAGGCTGGGATCATTCTCTGCGAGATGATCTTACTGCGGGAGACAAGTGTAGGAGAGGTGTACTGACTGTGTGGACAGAACTTTGGAAGTGATTGCCCACCATTCTCAAAAGCCGCTGTGTCTCCCTGTCCCTGGGATAGCAGTGGGCGATCAAACAACACAATACTCCCCTCCCCCTCCAACTCCAGAGGAATCCGCTCCACAATGGGCTGCCACGGCGACAAGTGGCAGTTCGCCCACAGCCCGAGCTGCGCCACCCCCAAGAACAAGACGTACCTTGCACACCATCAGCTTCTGCCCCTAGCGTGTTCCTCTGGAATTAGAGCGGGCTGGGCTGGAGTTGCTGATCTGGGATCTCCGTGCTTGCAGTGGGCCTGGGGGTCGGTGTCTCGATGACGGGGCGCAACTCGGGCTGTGGGCGAACTGCCACTTGTCGCCATAGCGGCCCATCGGGGAACGGCTTCTGGTGGTCCTGACGTCTCCGGCCAGTTTGCAGTTTTCCTCTGGAGTTGGAACGGGGCTGGGCTGCTGCTGGCTGTGGGTCTCTGGGATCTCCGTGCTTACAGTGGGCCTGGGGGTCGGTGCCCCATTGGTCCTGACGTCACCGGTGACAGGCACTGACCTGCTGGCATCGCCGACGTGAAGACAGTGCAAAGCCCCCGCGCCGGTGCAATGGGTGGGGAGCTGGAGAGGGGAGGGAAGGGGTCACACATATGGCCGGGAAGCAGTAGGTGGGGTGAAACTGAAGGGAGCGACAATCTGCTGCTGCCTGCCCGCTGAGTTAAAAAGTTCCCACGCAAGACTCACGATACACCGTGGGAACTTTTTAACTCAGCGGGCAGGCAGCAGCAGATTTTCAATTATTAACCCTCCCGCGCAATATACCCTCACCTTCTCTTTTATGAATGGGGATTTAGTTCCCTTTTCTTCGAGGACCGACCGTAGGTTCCGCTGTCACCTCTGCGGGCCGCCCTCTGTGAACGTCTTCAAGGACCTTTCTTCAAGGACCGAAAAAAATTCCGCTATTCGGAGCATTTCGTTATTTGGAATTTCAGATAAAAAGGTTGTGCACCTGTAGTAGGCTAAACCATGGAATTGGCTAAATCAGCTGTGTCAGCTACCAAACAATTGTTTGAAACCTTGGGATTTGTCTTACATCCAGATAAATCTAAGTTGACGCCATCCACAACCATGGACTATCTGAGATTCACAATTAACTCAGTCCACATGTCTGTAACTTTGCCAAAAGACAAAGCAGCAGAATTGGCACAAACATGTAACAATTTAATGGTCAACGATCAACCAACCATTCGACAAGTGGCGAGAGTAATTGGAAAGATAGTAGCAGCATTCCCAGCTACACAATTTGGACCTCTGCACTATCAAAACTTACAAAGAGCGAAAGTGCAGGCATTAAAACGACTTGCAGGTCACTTTGACTGAGTCATGAAATTACCCACTGAAGCAATATCAGTTACCGTGTAGAGAACATTTGGCATAGTTCTAGCCCTATCATCATCATTAACCCTACGTTAATTGTTCAAAACAGATGCCAGTGCTCAAGGCTGGGGAGCAACTAATTCCGTATCCAGCACAGGTGGTAGATGGACTAACCTAGAGTCATCGTTACTACTTACACTGGGCATAAATTATCTAGAAATGTTGGGTGCATTTTATGGATTAAAAGCATATTCATCAAATATGCATCACTTGCATGTTCGGTTACAAATAGACAATACCATGGTGGTGGTCCATATAAACCATATGGGCGGCATAAAATCGATATCATGTGACAAATTGGTCAACACAATCTGGCAATGGTGTGTCGACAGACATATTTAGCTATCAGCAACTTACCTGCCAGGTAAGCTAAATACAGTGGCAGACACCAGGTCACGCAAATTCAATGATAACACCAAATGGATGTTAAACCCCAAAGTATTTTCTAAAATTACCAAGCAATATGGCACGCCAGATATTGACCTATTTGCATCCAGACTAAATCACCAGGTTCCTATGTATGTCGCTTGGGAACCAGACCCTGAGGCTGCAGCGGTAGATGCGTTCGTGCTGGACTGAGGAAAATACAGATGGACTCTGCATCGGGTATTTTGATAGTACCTGACGCATGGTTCCCAGTGCTCCTCGACGTGGTCTTCGAGACCCCAATGATTTTTCCCAGTAGCCCAGAATTGCTAACTCACCCAGTATCTGGCATAAACCACCCATGCCACGATATAATTAAATTCCTGGGTTGCAGATTTTGAAAAGGCCTCTGCTGGGCCTGGGATTGTCAGAAAACACCATCAACACCATGACAGCATCCCACCATGTATCCACAAGGAAACAGTACTTGTCATGAAGTGGGAAAAATACTGTTCGGACACAGGAACCACATACTCAACTACAACAGTAACCAATGTACTGGAGTTCCTGGCAGGCCTTCACCATAATGAAGGACTCAGCTACAGCGCCATTAATACAGCCAGAAGTGCTCTGTCTGCCTATTTAATTCAGGCACCAGGACAACAGGCCATGGGATCCCACCCGCTGGTGATCAAGCTCATGAGAGGGATATTTAATTCCAATCCCCCAAGACCTAGGAATACCTAAATCTGGGATGTCAGTGTGGTCCTGACATAACTCAGGGGATGGTCACCAGCCAGGTCCCTCACCCTGGAACAGTTACCTCTCAAGACGATCATGCTGATGGCACTTGTGTCAGCACAAAGAGTCCAGTCACTTCACCTTTTACGACTGGACAACATGATCATAACTCCAGACTATGTCTCATTTACTATCCAGGGGCTGGTCAAACAGAGCAGGCCAGGAACATCAAACCCAGTCATGGAATTCCGGGCTTACCCACCAGAACCACGGTTATGTGCCATGACCCACCTACTGAACTATATTGACACAACTAAAATCCATCGAGGGAGTGAAAAAGCCTTATGGGTTAGCCACAAGAAACTTATGGTCGGGTGACGAGCCAAACCATTTCAAGATGGCTTAAGCAGGTGCTGAAAGCCGCTGGTATAAATACTAACATGTATAAATCTCACTCCACCAGGGCAGCATCCATGTCAGCGGCTAAGAGAATGGATGTACCAATAGACCACATCCTGGCTACAGCGGGGTGATCTGGGGAAAGAGCGTTTCAAACTTTTTATAATAAGCCGTTGGCAGAACCTGCTTCATTTGCAGAGAAAATATTACAATCTGCAAATATATAATTTAGCCCGTGGGAGCAATTTGTTTTTTGTTATTGTTAATAAACACCATTATTGTTTTTACAAACAGATTCATGGTTGATTACGATAACATACATCCTCTCTCAAATGACTTCGGCAGTGAGTGAAGTATGAACTGTTGCACGGTTTGAAATCACAGAGCTTTAAAATCTTCACGTAGTCACTCACGTGACTCCGAAGTAAAATAGTAAGGTTAATACAAGAACTTACCAGTTTGAAGTTTGATCTGTATTTTATGAGGAGTTACGATGAGGGATTACGTGCCCTCCGCTCCCACCCTCAATAATAGAGATCAAACTGGTATCTAAGCTCTCCTTTTCTTTACTATATTTATTTCAATTATTGTGTCTTTCTGTGATTCCACACCGCTGCTTTGAAGTATGACATGCATGCGTGCTGGACGGGTTCTTCACGTAATCCCTCATTGTAACTCCTCATAAAATACAGATCAAACTTCAAACTGGTAAGTTCTCATTTAATCTTACTATTATAGTGTCGATGATTACAATCGAGTCATCTAGTGTACAGATAAAGATAAGTCACAGATAAAGAGCAAAGACCTGCCCTAGTGTGCATTATCAGAAAGTGGCATTTCATACAACTACTGAAGGGTGATCGATGGTCAGCATGGACTCGATGGGCTGAAGGACCTGATGCACGGTGTATCTCTAAACTAAACTAGAACCTCAGCTTCCTCATCAATCCACAATCAGAGCGATTCTTGATTAGTACGGGTGTTAGAGGTTATAGGGAGTAGGCAGGAAAATGGGGAAAGGAGGGAGAGATAGATCAGCTATGGTTGAATGGCGGAGTAGACATGATGGACTGAATGGCCTAATTCTACTTCTATTCCTTATGCACTTACGACCTTTTGTATCTCCAACACCATTTCTCCTTGATAATAATCAGCACAGATACCTCTCAGGGGTGTGTGCTCAGCCCCCTGCTCTGCTCCCAAACACCCATGATTGTGCAGCCACACACAGTTCCAACTCCATCTTTAAATGGTCTGATGACACCACTGCTGTTGGACGAATAACAAATAATGATGGGTCGGAGTGTAGGAAGGAAGATCGATCGTCTGATTGAATGGTGACAGAACAACAATGGCCATAGTGGCACAGCAGTAGAGTTGCTGCCCGGGTTCGATCCTGGCCACGGGTGCTGTCTGTATGGAGTTTGTACGTTCTCCCCATGACTGCGTGGGTTTTCTCCAAGATCTTTGGTTTCCTCACACACCAAAGACGTACAGGTTTGTAGGTTAATTGGCTTGGTGTAAGTGTAAATTGTCCCTAGTCTATGCAGGATAGTGTTAATGTGCAGGGATTGCTGGTCGGTGCGGACTTGGTGGGTCAAAGGTCCTGTATCCGCTCTGTGTCACAAAACAAAACTAAACGACCTTCTTCTCAACGTCAGTAAAACTAAGGAGCTGATTGTTGACTTTAGAACATGGGGCAGAGGATCCACAAACCTGTCTTCATCGATGGAACAGTGATGGAGAAGGTCAACAGCTTCATGTTCCTGCGCGTGCATATCTCTGAAGATCTGTCCTGGACCCAACACACTGATGCCATCATCAAGAAAGCCCATCATCGCCTTTACTACCTTAGAAGATTGAGGAGATTTGGTATGTCGACTAATATTCTCGTGCACTTCTACAGGTGTACAGTTGCATATTG
This sequence comes from Leucoraja erinaceus, assembly GCF_028641065.1. NCBI lineage: Eukaryota > Metazoa > Chordata > Chondrichthyes > Rajiformes > Rajidae > Leucoraja > Leucoraja erinaceus. Next base: position 13,549,397 of record NC_073412.1, on the reverse strand, counting down.
TCAAGTTGCATCACCGTCTCGTTGGGCAACTCAAACACCCAGGAATGATGGAGATTGCAAAAAAGATGTGAACACTGCCCGGTCCATCACGGGTTTTGACCACCACACCATCGAAGAGAACTAAAGGAGTCGCTGCCTCAAAAAGGCAGACAGCATCGTCAGAGACCCACACCATCCCACATGTGTTAGGTAAATTGAATGGATTAAAGGCCGATAAATCCCCAGGGCCAGATAGGCTGCATCCCAGAGTACTTAAGGAAGTAGCCCCAGAAATAGTGGATGCATTAGTGATAATTTTTCAAAACTCTTTAGATTCTGGAGTAGTTCCTGAGGATTGGAGGGTAGCAAACGTAACCCCACTTTTTAAAAAGGGAGGGAGAGAGAAAACAGGGAATTACAGACCAGTTAGTCTAACATCGGTAGTGGGGAAAATGCTGGAGTCAGTTATTAAAGATGGGATAGCAGCACATTTGGAAAGTGGTGAAATAATTGGACAAAGTCAGCATGGATTTATGAAAGGTAAATCATGTCTGACGAATCTTATAGAATTTTTCGAGCATGTATCTAGTAGAGTGGATAAGGGAGAACCAGTGGATGTGTTATACCTGGACTTTCAGAAGGCTTTCGACAAGGTCCTACATGAGAGATTAGTATGCAAACTTAAAACACACGGTATTGGGGGTTCAGTATTGATGTGGATAGAGAACTGGCTGGCAGACGGTAAGCAAAGAGTAGGAGTAAACGGGTCCTTTTCACAATGGCAGGCAGTGACTAGTGGGGTACCGCAAGGCTCAGTGCTGGGACCCCAGCTATTTACAATATATATTAATGATCTGGACGAGGGAATTGAATGCAACATCCCCAAGTTTGCGGATGATACGAAGCTGGAGGGGCAGTGTTAGCTGTGAGGAGGATGCTAGGAGGCTGCAAGGTGGCTTGGATAGGCTGGGTGAGTGGGCAAATGCATGGCAGATGCAGTATTATGTGGATAAATGTGAGGTTATCCACTTTGGTGGCAAGTAGGCAGGAAAGTAGACTATTACCTGAATGGTGACAGATTAGGAAAAGGGGAGATGCAACGAGTCCTAGGTGTCATGGTACACCAGTCATTGAAAGTGGGCATGCAGGTGCAGCAGGCAGTGAAGAAAGCGAATGGTATGTTAGCATTCATAACAAAAGGATGCGGCGGCGCGACTCACCCGTTGCAGCGGCCCCTACAGCCTGTCTGTCTTTTTTTTATTTTTTGTCTAGTTAAATGTAGTGTTTGGTGTTTTTTAATAGTATTTTTAAATGTGTAAATGTGGGGGGCGGGGGGGGGGGAAAACTGTTTAAATCTCTTCCCTGTCCGGGAGACCCGACTTTTTCCCTGTCGGGTCTCGGCTGTCGTTGGGGCCTAGCACCGTGGAGCGGCCTCCAGCCTGAACGACCCGGGGGCTCGGGAGACTGCGGAGCTGCGGAGCTGCGAGCTGCGGACTATTCACCATCGTGGGGCTGGCCGGCCTCGGAGCGTGGGGAGCGGCGGTGACTCGCTGCTGCGACTCGACTCCTGGGGCTCGGAGGCTCCAGCAACGCAGCCGCAGGTCCGGTGGACTGTGACATCGGGAGCTCGCGGGTCTGGGAGGAGAGAGAGAGACCGCTTCCCGGAGCTCCCGCAACGCGACTTCTCCAGCCGGTGTCACGGGGTTGGAACAACCCGGACCGGGACAGTACATCACCCGGCGCGGCTTCATGGCCGTGGGACTCACCATCGCCCGTGGGGGTTCCAACCTTGTACTTTCAGACCGGGAGCGGGGCCGTAAATCGCCCCGCGTGGCCTAAAATGGCCGTGGGACTCATCATCGCCCGCCTGGGGCTTGGACATCGGGAGAGACACGGAGAACAGGGAAGAGAAAAGACTTGCCTTCCATCACAGTGGCTTCACTGTGATGGATGTTTGTGTGAATTTAATTATGTGTATGTCTGTAAGACAGTGTCTTTGTTTGTATGGCTGTGGAAACAACATTTCGTTTGAGTCTCACTGGGGCTCAAATGATAATAAATTTGTATTGTATTGTATTGTATTGGATTTGAGTGTAGGAGCAGGGAGATTCTACTGCAGTTGTACAGGGTCTTGGTGAGACCACACCTGGAGTATTACGTACAGTTTTGGTCTCCTAATCTGAGGAATGATATTCTTGCCATAGAGGGAGTGCAGAGAAGGTTCACCAGACTGATTCCTGCGATGTCAGGACTTTCATATGAAGAAAGACTGGACAGACTCGGCTTGTACTCACTAGAATTTAGAAGATTGAGGGGGGATCTTTTAGAAACGTACAAAATTCTTAAGGGGTTGGACAGGCTAGATGCAGGAAGATTGTTCCCGATGTTGGGGAAGTCCAGAACAAGGGGTCACAGTTTAAGGATAGGGGGGAAGTCTTTTAGGACCGAGATGAGAAAAACATTTTTCACACAGAGAGTGGTGAATCTGTGGAATTCTCTGCCACAGAAGGTAGTTGAGGCCAGTTCATTGGCTATATTTAAGAGGGTGTTAGATGTGGCCCTTGTGGCTAAAGGGATCAGGGGGTATGGAGAGAAGGCAGGTACAGGATACTGAGTTGGATGATCAGCCATGATCATATTGAATGGCGGTGCAGGCTCGAAGGGCCGAATGGGCTACTCCTGCACCTATTTAATATGTTTCTATCCTGGCCACGCTCTCATTTCACCCCTGCCATCGGGAAGAAGGTACAGGTGCCTGAAAACTGGAAAGGGCCTGTCCCACTTGGCGATTTTTGTTCGGCGACTGCCGGCATCATTGACTGACGTATTAGGGTCGCCGAGAGACTTTGAACATTGCAATATCCAGCGGCGACATAAAAACGTTGCAACACTTGAAGAAACACCGCGCGTCAATACGTCTTCACGCCGCGACTTTTTCAGTGACCTGATATGTCAGTCATTGATGCCGACAGACGCCAAGTGGTACAGGCCCTTTACATCCAGGTTCAGGAACAACTTGTTCCCCACAGCCATCAGGCTATTAAACACCATGAACACCAACTAAATTCTAAACTTTGAACTGCCGTGGTTGCACTAAGGGCATTTTGGGCATTATTGCAGTATTATTGTGGATTTTAATTTATTGAACGTTTTTGTTCAATATCTTTTTCTATGAGTTCAATGTTTGCAGACCTGCTGCCAATAAGATTCATATTGTTCTGTTTTCAGTACATTTGACAAACACTCTTAAAGAGTCTTGACTCTTAAATCCTTTTTATCCATTAATCTGTCCAAATGTCTTTTAAAAATCATAATGGTATTGGCCTCCATAGCTTCCTCTGACAGCCCGTCCAAACACAGCCAACCTCTATAGCTATGAATGAAAATAGTAAAATTAAACGAGAACTTACCAGTTTGAATTTGATCTTGATTTTATGAGTAGTTACGATGAGCGATTACGTGAAGAAGGGCCGTCCGTCTGCGTGTGCGTCAATCTTCAAAGCAGCGGTGTTAAATCACAGATAAAAAGAAGACCTGAGAATAGTAAGATTGTGAAGAAACTAGAACTTCCATATGACCTTGATAGTGTGAGGGTGGGAGCGGTGGGCACGTAATCGCTCATCGTAACTCCTCATAAAATCAAGATCAAACTTCAAACTGGTAAGTTCTCGTTTAATCTTACTATTTTGCTTCGGAGTCACGTGAGTGACTACGTGAAGATTTCAAAGCTCTGTGATTTTACGCCGGTTACGAATCCAGGCGTCACACACTGAATGGATTGACCATGGATGCGTGTAATCATTAAAGCATTCATACATTACGTAGTTAAGTAAAGACACTGATGCTTTAAATGAAAGAAAAGTTTTTTAAAAATAGTTACCCCTCCCAACCTTGGGGGGGAAACTAAGGGACAGAACCTAAAATGGTACGTGCAATCACCCCCAGTCCGCTTATGGGCTTGTTATAAAACTGGTGGACCGTTATTTCATTCGTCCATCCTGCAGCCACTAGGATGTTGTCAAGGGGCACGTGCATAGTTCTTGCTGCCGACGTAGATGCAGCCCTGGTGGAGTGAGATTTAACCATATAAATGTTTACTCCTGCTACCGCCATTACCTCTTTTGACCATCTGGAGATGGTTTGAGTTGACACCTTCTGGTGTGTTTTATTATGGCTGATGAGGACCAATTGTTCTGAGCCTCTGAGGTTCTCCGTAGCTCTCAGATAGTGGTGTTAGTATGTTACCACACACACAACCATTGGTCCTCTGGATATGCCAAGAACTGGATCTTCATCCCTGGCATTCCTGGCCTGCTCTGTTTTATCAGATTTCTGATTAGGAATGTTATGTTGTTCATATTGGTGGTCATGTAGTCCAACCGTAGCTTTTGCAGTGTCTGGACTCTGCTTAAAAATGCTATATTTAAGAGAGAGTTAGATGTGGCCCTTGTGGCTAAGGGGATCAAGGGGTATGGAGAGAAGGCAGGTACGGGATACTGAGTTGGATGATCAGCCATGATCATATTGAATGGCGGTGCAGGCTCGAAGGGCCGAATGGCCTACTCCTGCACCTAATTTCTATGTTTCTATGTTTCTTTGTCAGCATACCACCTTCAGGGTTAGTTATAGGCAGTCCCCACTGTCAAAGTAGGGTTAGTAGCACGCTCACATCCCATGTGTCCGTGTACCTTGGCCTTGGAGGTCTTAAATTGTAAATTCCCTTCATGAATTTAGTTGTAAAGGGGTGCGTTCCTATCGAAATGTGCCCAGCTTCCGGCATCAGATAGGAGGAGAGTGCGCCTCTGGCACTATAGGTTGCACTATAACTTTGTTTATAGTTATAGTACAGAGTTGATAGGAAACTCCAAGACATCCGTTATCCGAACTGTGTTGTATTTGTTCGGATAGTCCTATGCCTTGAAATGGCCTCCTCAGAATCTGCAAACCAACAAGTTAATACGTTCATGTAGTGGATGATTGCTCCCTGTAACTGGGTTCACTAGGAGGTCCCTGCTCTTGGGTACAGCCATAACCGGCTGGACTATAATTCCCAACATTTTTTGGGAACTAGGCTTGAGTAAGCCAATCTTTCACTACCAATATGCCTGTGGCTTAGTCTTGCTTGATTTTTGTCAAGCATCGGTTTGTGAGACAAATTGGCGGAAAGCATACATAAACATTCCTCCCCAATTGAGGGAGAAAGCATTCACTGCCTTACTCCTGGATCTAGCTCGCAGGACACATATCTGGGTAACTGATGGTTTAGTCTAGATGAAAACAGATCAACATCTGGTATGCCAAATCGTGTAGTTATTTCGTTAAATACTGTCTGATTCAACATCCATGCTGTGTTGTTATTAAACATTTGTGATCCAGCATCTGTCACCGTGTTATATCTACCTCGTAGATTTCCCAAATATTCCTCTCGATACACCAGTGCCAAATGAGGTTCGACAATCTGTCGTAAGATACAGATTTTACACCACCCTTGTTAATGGATATATGCCACCGCAGTGGTGTTATCAATCTGAATTTGAACAAGCACTGGTTGCATATCGCTACAGAGAACCATGAGTCCATATTGTGCCCCCAACAATTCTGGGTAATTGATTCCATGTGTTGGGGAAATACAGACTCCTGCTCATTCCATCTGCCCCCACAGCTCTAGACTGTGTTGATGGCTCCCCATCCTTAGCCGCTTGCATAGGTCTGAAGAACCCTCGATGGCTTTCGAGCAAAATTTCCCTGAGCTGTCTCCCATTCGTTATCCACCATAGTTATTCAACAATGGCCCCTGCTGGCAATCCATAGTTTTGCCAATTCGGCCTGCATGGAATCTGAGTGTTCGTTCCTTTGCTCGCTGTAAATTCTGGTAATGCAAAGGCCCGTACTGCTGGGAAAGCAGCTACTATTTGCCAATTACACTCACTGTTTGCCTGATAGATGGCTAGTATTTGACTATCAGGTCATTGCAGGCTTAATTAATATTGTCGTTTGCCCCTAGGCAAAGTCACCAACATATTTACTGTTTTTGATAGTAAATTCTAGGTAATCAATTACCCTTGAAGGTGTCAATTTTGATTTAACTGGATGGATGAGGTAACCAATTCTTTCAAACAGGGTTTTGGTTTGCTTGACTGATGCTTCTGCCAATTCTTGGTGACTCCAAAAATGAAAATGTCCTCCAAATATGCCATTACTATGTGGTTTTGAGACCTTTGTAGACCCAGAATAGGTTTCCGTAGTTTAGTCAACAGTCTAGGAGCTGATGTCAACCCATTTGGCAGAGCCATGCCATCCAGTTAAACTTCAAATATCTCCTGTTCTTAGTGAATAGACACCGAATAGTATGCATCTTTGAGGTCGATGCATGCCATGTGGCCATTTTATAGGAAGCTCCTATAAAACAGTAGTTAGACTGTAACAAAAAATTGCTGTTTCTGAAAGTCTGTACTGCACAAATGAGTTAAACCTGGATGAAGTGACATCCTCCATCTGTCACCTGTCGTGGAAGGCAATCCTGCCCAAAATACTGGGCCTGCCTTGAAGACAACTCTGCTTGGAACCTATGTATGTTGTGCAGTAAAAAATAATCACATGTTGTTACAGGTGCACAACCTTTTATCCGAAAGCCTTGGGACCAGACACTTTTCGTAATTCGGAATTTGTCGGTCTTCGGAATGGACATTTTTTTGCGTAGATTTTAATGGCTGGCTCAGTGGTAGAGTGCTCGGCTCATATCCGCAAGGTCGCGAGTTTGCGCCTTGATCCCGGCAGTTCCTCGGTCGCGAGTTTGAGTCTTCAATGTAGTTTTTTCTTGCAGAATAAATGTCTGTATGAAATGCAGTGTGTTGAATGAATTCCTGAATTTGTAAATGTGACCGCAGCATTGAATCACCTCTCGCACTCATGTCAACCTAGCGGGGCTACATGCCCTTAGGCGGCCTAAGGCGACATTTTCACACTCTTATATCCCTGTGCAGCAGAGGCGACGTGCGTTTGGCGCCAAACGTGAGCTTTGGTGTGCAGACGACATCCTGGAAAAAATGTCTGGTTTCTTCCAGGTAGGCGATATACCCTCCCGGGCAATATACCCTCCACTTCTCTTTTATGAAGGGGATTTAGTTCCCCTTTCTTCCAGGACCGACCGGAGGTTCCGCTGTCACCTCTGCGGGCCGCCCTCGGTGAACGTTTTCAAGGACCTTTCTTCAAGGACTGAAAAAATGTCCGCTATTCGGAGGTTTTCGTTATTTGTATCTTCGGATAAAAGATTGTGCACCTGTATCTGTTTTTTAAAACCAGATCTGAAATTCATGTTATTGTCATTTTGAACAAAAACACAAGAGTAAAATTACCAACATGTAACTGGTCCACAATCCCTTGTTTCAGTAAACCCAGACCCACCTACCTCCATGGCTACCGGTGGTCTTGTGGTAAGCCCAAAGGCCCCTGATGCGGGTTCCTTTTCTCTCCTTGATTGGGAGTAGGACTGGTAGGGAGTGTGGATTCCATGTTTCTCCTGACCTCTGCTTGGGTCTTGGTCTGAAAAACCTCATCATACTGAGCCTGCCTTGTAGGACAATTCTGGCCATAATTCTGAGTCTGCCTTGAAAGACGACTCTGATCATATTTCCGTGCCCAGCTTTCAAGCTACCACCGGCTTCAGTGAACCGCTTACCCCCTATGGAGGTGTGGGGTGTGTTGTCGCCTACTGATGAAGTTTTGCTTGTCGTTGGTACCTTGATTGGTCCGACAGCTTTTGCTTCCTTCTTCTGGTCTTACCTGAAGAGAGGATTCGGCGGCTGGTTTCTCCAAAGTCACCCTGATAGCACTGTTCCCTTGCCGGCACTTGTAGCGTGCGGATATTCTGCCAACTGCTGTCTCTTGAGGCCATATGCATGTGCTTCAGTATGTTCATACTTTAAATTCGAGATCAATTACCTACTGATCACTCACACTCCCCTCCACTGAGAGTGAGATTTGTAGGTAGCCCTGAAAACAGGTGCTGCCGCAGGCCCCTGAGGATACCTGCGCTGACATGGCCCCTCCAGTGGGCCTCAATGAGATTCTTGCTTTGGGTCAGACTGAAACTGACCGTGAATGCTCCTCTCCTCAGAGCAGGAGACATTTGCTAGATCTCTATCCAAGGAAGCACCCAGTGGAACCTGGATGATTGCAGAAGTATTTCTTTTCTTTTGTGCTTATTATTTATTTTATGTAAAGCACTTTTCATTGCAAGTTAACTTTAACAGTGCTATATAAGTAAAAGTTACTTACTTACTTCCTTTCTTCTGCTTGTCCCAGGGAAGGTCCCCCCCCCCCCCCCCCTGCTTTTGTACTCTGATTCAGAGTGGTTTATTCCATATGTACTTCACCCTCCTATGGAGAAGACATTGGACTGCCCCATGTGCGAGGCTCCCGGCACTGCTGTTGTGGAATACCCCGGGCTGACACAGCTCCCTCCTTTAGAGCAGATCATTTTTGGAACAACTTCTCCAACAAGTTGCTCCATGTGGGAGAGTCGTCCTCAGACGCTCTCCGTTGAGGGAGGATAATCCCTTTTCCCCCCGGACTCATCTGAGTCAACGGGTTTGTTTGACTTGCGGGTGGACCACCAACGGAGCTCCTCCTCCAGCAACAAGTCTCCTGCCGGTTCTGCTGCCGGCGGCAATGTCGGGAAACACCGTCGCCCGCTACTGAGAATGCTGCGGTCTTCGGCAGCCGACTTCCCCGCGGACCGTCTCGTCGACATCTGGGCCCTGAAACTACAAAAGGTTTCAAGCCCGAAAGAACGCAGGTAAGTAATTCAACTTTCCTTACCTGCCCATCCTGACGGACTGGGAGGACACAATGCCTGCCAGTCCATCGCGCGTTGCGTTCAGACGTAATGACGCGCACGCAGACGGGCGGCCCTTCTTCACGTAGTCACTCACGTGACTCCGAAGTAAAATGTCCCTCACAATGACAGAAAGTAACGCTCAGATAATTTATTATTAGTTGAGGGATTAATACGGGCCTGAAATGAGGAGTTGTTCAAGCTATCTGAGTTGTCTGGGGAAGGGTCTCGACCCAAAATATCACCTACTCCGTCGCTCCATAGATGCTGCCTCACCCGCTGAGTTTCCCCAGCATTTTTATCTACCTTCGATGTTCTCAGCATCTGCTGTTCCTTCATGAACAGTTGTTCAGGCTATGTGGAGGGATCTTTCATGCCGTCCAGACAGATGAAGTGAGGTCTCAAATCGCTGAGCAGTCATCTTGTTTAGTTTAGTTTAGAGATACCATGCGGAAACAGGCCGTTCGGCCCACCGGGTCCATTCTACACACACTGGGGACAATTTTGACATTTATGCCAAGCCAATTAACCTACAAATCTTTGGAGTGTGGGAGGAAACCAACGTTTTCGGTGGAAACCCACGCAGGTCACGGGGAGAACGTACAAACTCTGTACAGACAGCACCCGTAGTGGGGATCGAACTCGGGTCTCTGGCGCTGTAAGCACTGTAAGGCAGCAACTCTACCACTGTGCCACCGTCATAGTGCGGGAAATCTTCAGTCATTTGTGTTGGTTTAGTTTCATTAGATTAGTTTAGTTTATTGTCACGTGTAGCGAGTACAGTGAAATACTTTATTTAGTTTAGTTTACTTTAGTTTGGAGATACAGCAGAGACAGGCCCTTCGGCCACCGAGTCCACGCCGACCAGTGATCCCTGTACACTAGCACTATCCTTCACACTAGGGTCAATTTATAATTTTACCGAAGCCAAATGAACCTACAAACCTGTATGTCTTTGGAGTGTGGGAGGAAATTTGTGTTGTGTTCAATCCAGTCAGTGGAAAGACTATGTGATTACAATTGAGCCATCCACAGTATACACTTGCAGGATAACGAGAATAATATTTACTGCAAGATAAAGTCCAGTCAAGTCCAATTAAAGATAGTTGGAGGGTCTCCAATGAGGTAGATGCTAGCTGGGAAGAAACAGTCCCTGAATCTGGAGGTGTGCATTTTCACACTTCTGTACCTCTTGCCTGATGGGAGAGGAGAGAAGAATGAGTGCCCAGAGTGTAAACCAAGCTGTGATGCATCCCGATAAAATGCTTTCTACGGCCCATCTGTAGAAGTTGGTGAGAGTTGATGAGAGGAGACATGTCGAACTTCCTAAGCCTTCTTGGCCATTACTTCGATATGGTTGATCCTGTACAAGTTGGCGGTAGGATTTACTCCTAGGAACTTGAAGCCTTCAACCATGTCTACTTTGGTGCCGTCAATGTATACCAGGGTATGTCTACCGCTTCACCTCCTGAAGTCGATCACTAACTCCTTTGTCGTGCTGATGTTGAGAGAACAGTTTGAAGAGTCACAAACTCCTTTGTCTTGTGTAAGAGGCATTTATACTGATGCATGAACAGCCAGGATGCAGGGAGACAGACTATGTTATTGGTGATATTTACTACTAGGAATTAGATCAGCCATGATTGAACGGCGGAGTAGATTTGATGGGCCGAACGGCCTGATTCTGCTCCTCCAACTTACGAACGTCCTGAGCCTCAGCTCAGATGGTTTCTGGTGAGCAAGATCTCTGTTCTCTGCGCAGCTCTGATGATCTCATAGAACATATAAAATAGATCTTGTAGAAACATATAAAATTCTTAAGGGTTTGGACAGGCTAGATGCAGGAATTTTTCCCCCCATGTTGGGGGAGTCCAGAGCGAGGTGTCACAGTTTAAGAATAAGGGGTAGGCCATTTGGGACTGAGATGAGGATAAACGTTTTCACCCAGAGAGTTGTGAGTCTGTGGAATTCTCCGTCACAGAAGGCAGTGGAGGCCAATTCACTGGATGTTTTCAAGAGAGAGATTTAGCTCTTAGGGCTAAAGGAATCAATGGATATGGGGAGAAAGGAGGAACGGGGTACTGATTCTGGATGATCAGCCATCATCATATTGAATGGAAGTGCTGGCTCGAGGGGCCAAATGGCCTACTCCTGCACGTATTTTCTATGTTTCTATGTGTGGGTGTGGATGAAACAGAGTTTGAGCCTCACCTCTCAGCTCCCTGTCAGAAAGGTGCAGAACACAGCGGGCTGAGTGCAGCTTTGAAAACTCGCTGGGACGAGAAGACAGTTGAGGGTGTGTAGTGAACCTGCAGGTGATCTGAGGATGTGATCTCTATCTTTATTTCTTGCAGCAGAGCCACAGATCAGAGGCAGTCTGCTTCTTGTGTCTTGACGGATGATCATTTCTGACAGATTTTTATGCTCTCTACCAGTTGAATCATCTTTCTACTTTGTTTGTGCTGTCATGTTGTACTGTGAGTGTCAAGATCCATCTCTTTCTTGTGTAGGAAGGAACTGCAGATGCTGGTTTAAACCAAAGATAGGCACAAAAAGCTGGAGTAATTCAGCGGGTTAGGCAGCGTGTCTGGAGAAAAGGAATAGGTGATGTTTTGTGTCGAAACACGAAGAAGGATTTCGACCCGAAACGTAACCTATTCCTTTTAGAGTCATAGATTAATACAGTGTGGAAACAGAACCTTCAGCCCAACTTACCCACACCGGCCAACAATGTCCCAGCTACCCTGGAATAGGGACCCAGCCTACTCAACCTCTCCCTACAGCTGGCAACATCCTCGTAAATCCTTTCTGAAACCCTTCAAGCTTGACAATATATTTTCTATAACATGGTGCCCAGAACTGAACACAATATTCTAAATGTGGTTTCACCAACGTCTTATACAACTGCAACATGACCTCCCAACTTCTACACTCAATACTCTGACTGATGAAGGCCAAAGTGCCAAAAACCTTTTTGACCACCTTATCTACCTGCGACTCGACCTTCATGGAACTTGTACTCCAGGATCCCTCTGCTCTATAACACTACACAGAGGCCTACCATTTACTGTGTAGGTCCTGCCCTTGTTCAACGTCCCAAAATGCAACACCTCACACTTCTCTGTATTAAATTCCATCAACCATTCCTCAGCCCACCTGGCCAATCGATCCAGATCCTGCTGCAATCGTTCACAACCATCTTCACTATCTGCAAAACCACTAACTTTTGTATCATCAGCAAACTTGCTAATCTTGCCCTGTATGTTCTCATCCAAATCATTGATGTAGATGACAAACAGTAACGGGCCCAGCACTGAACCCTGAGGCACACCACTAGTCACAGGCCTCCAGTTCGAGAAGCAACCTTCCACCATCACCCTCTGCTTCCTTCCGTGGAGCCAATTTGCTATCAATTCAGCTATCTCTCCTTGGAAAACAAGAGATCTAACCTTCCAGAGCAGCCTACCATGCGGCACCTTGTCGAACGCCTTACTAAAGTCCATGTATTCTCCAGAGATACTGCCTGGCCTGCTGAGTTACTCCAGCTTTATCTGTCCATCTCTTTCTTACTGTGCACCTCATCCAGAGATCACAAAATAAAGTATAACTTCGCAAACCATATAACCATATAACAATTACAGCACGGAAACAGGCCATCTCGGCCCTTCTAGTCCGTGCCGAACACATAATCTCCCCTAGTCCCATATACCTGCGCTCAGACCATAACCCTTCATTCCTTTCCCATCCATATAACTATCCAATTTATTTTTAAATGATAAAATCGAACCTGCCTCCACCACTTCCACTGGAAGCTCATTCCACACAGCTAGCACTCTCTGAGTAAAGAAGTTCCCCCTCATGTTACCCCTAAACTTCAGTCCCTTAATTCTGAAGTCATGTCCTCTTGTTTGAATCTTCCCTACTCTCAATGGGAAAAGCTTATCCACGTCAACTCTGTCTATCCCTCTCATCATTTTAAAGACCTCTATCAAGTCCCCCCTTAACCTTCTGTGCTCCAGAGAATAAAGACCTAACTTATTCAACCTTTCTCTGTAACTTAGTTGTTGAAACCCAGGCAACATTCTAGTAAATCTCCTCTGTACTCTCTCTATTTTGTTGACATCCTTCCTATAATTGGGCGACCAAAATTGTACACCAAGGAGAAGAGATCTGGTGTTGCAAAGTTGATTAGAGATCTCCTGCAAAATGCTGATGGCATTTGAGATAGATGATTTAACTGTGTTTTCAGGAGGTGTTGTAGGGGTGATGATCAGCTGAGGTGTAGTGGAACATACAATATTGTACCATTTCAAAGGCATCATGCTGGCACAGTGGTAGAGTTGCTGCCTTACAACCCCAGAGACCTGGGTTCGATCATGACTAAGGGTGCTGTCTGCATGGAGTTTAATACATTCTCCCTGGGACCTGCGTGGGTTTTCTCTGGGTGCTCTGGTTTCCTCCCGCACTCCAAGGACATGCAGGTTTGCAGATTAATTGGCTTGGTAACATTGTAAATTGTCCCTAGTGTGTTGGATAGTGTGCGGGGATCGCCGGTCTAGGTGGATCGAAGGGCCTGTTTCCGCACTGTATCTCTAAACTACACATTGAACAGTAAGATGAGGAACAGGCCTTCGAGTCCATGTGCTGAACATAATGGCCAGATAAACTAACCTTGTATGCCTGCACATATTGTTTGGATTTGGAATACAGCATGGCCCTTTGGCCTATCGAGTCCATGCTGTCCAGCGATCACAGATAAACCATTTCTTTCCTGTACACGAGGAACAATTTACAGAGGACCAATTAGCCTACAAATTTGCAAGTCTTTGGGATGTGGGAGGAAACTGGTGCGCCCAGAAAAAAAAGATGGGGTCACACAGAGATCGTGCAAACTCCGCACAACCATAACCCTCTCTTCCCTGTATATCCATGTGCCTGCGGCCACTTCGCTCCTGCTTTCTGTTGTTTATTTATTATTGCCAACTTGAGGAAGAGAGAACATTCCATCCCTCCATGCTGCCACTCACTGGGAACGTTTTCTCTGGGAGCTCCGGTTTCTTCACACACTCCATGGATGTAGAAGATTGTAGGTTAATTGGCTTCTGTTGTGAATTGTCCACAGTGTGTAGGATAGCGCTTGTATACGGGGGTGATCGCTGGAGTGGTGTGGACTCAAGTGGGCCAAAGGGCCGGTTCCCGCGCTGTATCTCTGAATCACTAAATGTAGACGGATTGGTGAATGGGCGTATGGCAGGCTCCCACCTTGTATGGCCACAGCTGTGAGTGTGGGAGTCGGGACGTCATGTTACAGTTGTACAAAATGGAGGCTAGGCTGTACATGGAGTATTGTGTGCAGTCGTGGTCTCCACACCACAGGGAAGATGTGATTAAGCTAATGATGTAAACAAAATTTACCATGGTGTTACCAAGTCTGGAGAACAATTCACAAGGAAAACTGGATAAGCTGGGACTGTTTCTCTGGAACCAAGGATGCTAAGGGGTGATTTTACAAAGGTTTATAAAATTATAAACGGCATAGAAGTTACAGGATAATTTAGTTAATACGACTTTTTTCATAAAGTGATAATTATAAAGGGAAATTGATCTTCCAACAGTCAAAAAAACACAAAATACATGAAACATGAAATGTACATGAAATGAAATAATAATTGAATATTATGAATACCATTGGATATCAATGGAGAAATGGATATTTGTTGTCACATATGCAATTTAACATTACCACAGTGAAATTCATTTTGCATATAATAATGCCGGCGCCATTTTATCGGGTTCAAAGTCCCGGTTCGTTGTACCAGAGCGGCTCCCAATCCCCTCCATTGCCCACGACAGGCCTGGCCTGCGAACCGCCGTCCCTCTCTTAAACCCCTGTCCCACGGTACGAGTTCATTCCAAGAGCTCTTCCGAGTTTGCCCTGATTCGAACTCGGAGATTTACGGTAATGGCCGCTCGTCGGTACTCGGGGATCTCGTGGACATTTTTCAACATGTTGAAAAATCTTCACGAGTCTTCCCGTGCTTACCTGCCATTAGCGAATCTTCCCGAGTATCTGCTGTTAGCGTTACAAGCCGCTAAGAGACGTTCCCGAGCTCCGACGTACCCGCTACGTTCATTATACGTGATTACCACGAGTTTGATTTTTTTTTAAACTCGGGAGAGCTCTTGGAATGAACTTGTACCGTGGGACAGGGCAAGGTTTAAGGTGAGAGAGAAAAGATTTAAAGGGAATCTGACGAGCTAAGTTTTTTTACATGGAGACTCGTGGGTCTTGTGGAACAAGCTGGCAAAGGAAGTGGCAGAGGCATGATTAATTACGAGCAGATATAAACTAGCAGAGTATATCTGCTATTTTACATGCCAGTATAAAGATATTTGGGCCAGTGAGAACAATTCTGAGGGATATGAGGGTTGGTTCGGCCTCTTGGTTGGTATGGATGAGTTAGCCTTAGGACATGTTTCCATCCTCTATAAAATAAATGTCTGGTACAACAGCTTTCTGAACCAATTCCCCAGGTAAATCTCCCCTTCCATCTCAACACTGAGCAAATGTGTCCTACAAATGTCCTTGCAGTTAGCCTGTCGCAGCTCCACACAATGTTCTGTCATCCCCATCGAAGATCATTTTATGCATTCACTTAACCGAGGTTCCCATTTATTTTGATTGTGGTTCATTTTACTATTTCGAGTTTCTTCTGTTGCAAGCTTTAAACAACAAGAAGCAAGAGTGTTGACCATAGAGGCATAGAGTGATACAGTGTGGAAACAGGCCCTTCGGCCCAGTTTGCCCATACTGGCCAACATGTTCCATCTCCACTGGTCCCACCACTAGATAATAGTTCACACTTTTTTTTTTAAATCAAAATCTTTTTTATTTAGTTTTCAGGCCATAACAAAGTGCAAAGTTGTCTATTTGTTACAGACAGAGTGTACGAAAAGAATAAATAAAAAACAACTTATGCTAACATATAACAAGACAACAACAATAAAAGAAAAATGAGATACCAAAAATAATCCCTCCCCAGTCACTGCCAGTGAGCATATGCAAATATCATCCTGTCACAACAATAATCCACGATAAATGAATGGGTAGACTGTTAAGCTGTTAAACTGTGCTTGGTGATCAAGCATTTATAAAGTCTGGAATGCATTTAATAAAGGTCCCCATGCTTTCTGAAACCTTCCATTTGAATGTTGAAGTGAGTACCTGATTTTCTCGAGCTTTAGGCAGGACATATCTGTCAGCCATTGTGTGTGAGTGGGCGGGGTAGGTTCCGTCCACCGGAGCAGGATTGTTCGCCGAGCCAGAAGAGAAGCAAAAGATATAGTGCGGCGTTTATCTGCAGTTAATCTAACCTCCCCACCAGTCACCCCAAAGTGAGCGATTAGAGGCTTTGGTTCCAATTTGATGTTTATCATCTGGGATAATGTATGAAAGACCTCTAGCCAGAACCTGTTAAGGCTGGGGCATGACCCATACATATGGATAAGAGAGGCTTCAGAAATTTTACATTTAACACAGAATGGACTAACCTCAGGGTAAAAAGTAGATAATTTGGCTTTTGAGATATGAGCCCTATGTACCACTTTGAATTGAATCAGACAGTGACGAGCACATAGAGAGGTGGAATTAACCAGTTTAAGCATGGAGTGTTGACCATAGAGGCATAGAGTGATACAGTGTGGAAACAGGCCCTTCGGCCCAGCTTGCCCATACTGGCCAACATGTTCCATCTCCACTGGTCCCACCACTAGACAATAGTTCACACTTCTGCCCTTACCAAAAATGACCATCACAAATATTAGATGCACAAAGCAGAGATAGATAAATTCTTGATTAGTACGGATGCCAGAGGTTATGGAGAGAAGACAGGAGAAAGGAGGGGGAGATAGATCAGCCATGATTGTATGGTGTAGACTTGATAGGCTGAATGGCCTAATTTGACTCCTATTCCTTATGACCTTATGATGACCCTCCCCCTCTGTGCAGAATCCTTCTCATGAACTTAAAACCATTCACTAGTGTACAGCTGTACTCAGATTACCCAAGTACATGTACATGACTAGCCCAGCCACTGTTTCAGTAATTATAACACACAAAGTCCTGGAAGAACTCAGCCGGTCCGGCAGCCTCTGTGGAAGGTCGAGGATAGGGACGTTTCAACCCAAAACGTTGTCTGTCCCTCCACTCCAATGATGCAGCCTGACTTTGCTGAGTTCTCCAGGACTCTGTGTGTTGTTCAAGGGTGGCATGGTGGTGCAGCGGTAGAGTTGCTGCCTCACAGCGCCAGAGACCCAGGGTCGATCCTGAATACCGGTGCTGTCTGTGCAGAGTTTGTACCTTCTCCTGTGAACTGCATGGGTTTTCTCTAGGTGCTCCAGTTTCCTCCCACACTCCAAAGATGTGCAGGTTTGTAGGTTAATTGGCTTCTGTAAACATCCCCTGGTGCGTAGGATGTTAAAGTTGGATAACATAATGCTAATGCACGGGTGATCGATGGTCGGTGTGGACTGTGTGGGTGGATCCATAGATAGGGTAGACAGTCAGAACCCTTTTCACAGGATGGAAAATTCAAATATTAGAGGGGATAGATTTATGGTGAGTGGGGTAGAGTTTAAAGGAGATGTGTGGAGCAAGTAGTTGGGTGCCTGGAACGTGTTGCCGTGGTGGTAGTGAGGGCACATACGAGAGTTGTTTCGGTGACTATTGGATAGGCACAATGATATGCAGGAAATGAAGGGGTATAGGTTGTGTGTAGGTAGATAAGTAATGGTTTTGACATAATATGCAGCACAGACACTGTGTGTTGAAGGGACTGTTCTTGCTGTAGTGTTCTACGCTCTAACTCATGGGATCAGGCAGCATCAGTGGAGGGAGTGGACAGACGATGTTTCAGGTCGAGCTCCTGCTTCAGACTCAGTGAACTGTTGATTTTCCAACCAGGGAAGTTTTAATGCAGGTTAATTATACTTGCTACTCTGCTTTTGGTGGGAATTGAGGGAAATCGAAGCTGGAGAGAAGAAGTTTGGAAAACGGACTTCTCTCTGTAAATTCAGGAGTCAAGCATGGTGGCACTGTAGCATAACAGTAGAGTTCCTGCCTTACTGTACCAGAGGCCAAGCATCGATCCTGACTACGGGAGCTGTCTGTACGGAGTTTGTTAGGAGTACGTTCTCCCTGTGACCCCGTGGGTTTTCTCCTGGTGCTCCGGTTTCCTCCCACACTCCACTTATCTGCAGGTTTGCAGGTTAATTGGCTTTGGGAAGTTGTAAAATGATCACTAGCATGTGTGGGTTAGTCCTAGGGCACGCCAATCGCTGGTCGGCGTAGACTCGGTGGGGCAAAGTGTCTGTTTCCGTGCTATATCACTGAAATAAGCACAAGAAATTGCAGCAAAATGTTGACGCAGCCCAGACCATCACACAAACCAACCTCCCTTCCATGGACTCCATTTATATCTCACGCTGCCTCGGCAAGGCCAGCAGCATAATCAAGGATGAGTTGCACCCTGGCCCCCTCTTCTCCCCTCTCTCATCAGGCAAAAGGTATAGAATACTACTACTACTAATAATAATAATAATAATAAGCCTTTATTGTCATTGTACTTTGAAATACAATAAAATTAGGAGAGCTGCTCCTGATCAGTGCAACCAAAACAAGTTAAAACAAGATAAAAACACATCCAATTACATAGAAAGGTATAGAAGTGTGAAAATGTACACCTCCAGATTCAGGGACAGTTGTTATCAGGCAACTGAGCCACCCTCCCACAACCAGAGAGCGGTCATAATCTACTATCGGGCTATCTTTGATCGGACTTTACTGGATTTATCTTGCACTAAATGTTATTCCCTTATCATGTATCAGTGCATTGTGAATGGCTTGATTGTAATCATGAATTTCCACTGACTGGTTAACAAGCAACAAAAGCTTGTCACTGCAGGTAGACAAAAGTGCTGGTGAAACTCAGCGGGTGCAGCAGCATCTATGGAGCGAAGGAAATAGTCAACATTTCAGGCCGAAACCCTTCTTCAGACTGAAGTTATGGTTGAAGCAGGGTTTCGGCCCGAAACGTTGCCTATTTCCTTTGCTCCATAGATGCTGCTGCACCTGCTGAGTTTCTCCAGCACTTTTGTCAACCTTCGATGTTCCAGCATCTGCAGTTGCTTCTTAAACAGCTTGTCACTGCACCTCGGCACACGTGACAACAAACTGAACTGAAACTAAAGTTTTCATTCACTTGCTCAAAGACTGGAGCTACATGTAGAAATATTATTCTTGGGTTAGCACAGCATCTGATTTTTTGGAGATGTGCAAAATGAATTTTCGGACTGAACATTTGTACTTGTCTTTCACTCACTCAGGCTGTACTTCTAGTCATTGAATTCCTTTAGGAGCTCAATGGTAAGATACACAACATCCTGCTGGTACACGACCTGATCTGACAGAAGTATATAAAATTATGAAAGGCATAGATGGGGTAAACAGGAGGAATCTTTTCCCAAGAGTGGAAATGTCACACACTGGAGAACATAACTTTAAGGTGAGAGGGGCAGATTTTAAATGAGATGTGTGGGGAACGTTTTTTTTATACAGAGGGTGGTGGGAGCCTGGAATGCACTGCCAGGGGTGGTGGTGGATAGTGACGTCTATTAGATATGCACGTGGATATGCAGGGAATGGTGGGGTATGGGTTATGTGTTGGCAGATATAGTAGATGTGATAATGGTGATTAAGAGGCTTTTAGATGGATACACATGACTGGAGGGAGATGGATCATGTGCAGGCACATGAGTTTAATTTAATTTGGCATCATGTTCGACACCGACATCATGGACAGAAAGGCCTCATCCCATGCTGTACTGTTTCATGAAAAAGCGGTAGTATTTTCAAAACCAGATGAATAGTATTAAACAAGATGTGTTGAGTGATCAGTATCAACTGGGAGATCACCTTCTGAACTTTAAAAGAAGGCCAAAGAAAGTGAAAGAACGCCTGATTCAGATGTGCCAAAGTTCAAGTTCAAGTTTATTATCACTTAACCAACTAAGGTACAGTGAAATTTGAGTTGTTCGGGCAGTGTTGTAGCCCACTGGAGTGCAGCCCTCTGCAGACTAGGAGTGCAACATTCTGCATGCACTGGAGTGCAACCCTCTGCATTCATTGGTGGAGCCCTCTGCAAGCACTGGTGCCACCCTTGCATGCATTGGAGTGGAACTCTGCATGCAATGGAGTGTGACCCTCTGCATGCATTGAAGTGCATCCCTTACATGCAATGGTGTGTAGCCCTCTGCATGCGTCGTGCCCCCTGCATGCACTTGAGTGCACCCCCGTGTTGAGTGCACCCCCGTGTGCACTGGAGTGCAGTCTATCCATCTAACGAGTGATCACGCAGATATTGTGAACAATGTACTGACCTGCAGCTTTCTTCCTTTCAGGCATATCCGTCACAAAGAAGACGCACACATGTAAGTACTAGTCAGTATTCTCACTCTGTTTGGCTCTGGCTTCCAGCAGCATGGCCACATGTGGTGGACAGCAGGGGCTGAGCTCTGCGTTTGGTGGGTGAGGCAGGAGTTGGGCACACACTGGTCACACCAAAGCCCCGGAAAGGCAGTGATGCACGTGACCGTATACAGGGAACAGGCATGGATGCTCGTCGTTATAGACTGCACTCCAGTGCACGCAGAGGGGCTGCACTCCAGTGCATGCCAAGGGCTCCACTCCAATGCATGCAGAGGGCTCCACTCCTGTGCATGCAGAGGAGCTGCACTCCAGTGCATACATGCACTAGTGATGGAAGGTGCCCACATCTAAGACTGCCTCTGTATTTTAGGCAGAGGCTAATTGGGAAATCTAAAGTGACCAACTACACTATTTTGCTATTGGTTGTGCGATCACCTGAAGCTTACTTTTTCACATTTGAAAGTGATGTTTTATGCATTTGTTGGTGAAAGTATAAATATGCAATGTACAATGCTTGTATGCACCTGGCCATCGCGACTGCTTCACCTGCCTGGTTACTGAATGGTTGAATGACTGGTGGAGGTGTACAGCATGGAAGTAGACCCTTCGGCCCACCAAGTCCACGTTGACCATGGATCATCTGTTTACACTACTTCTATGTTATCCCACATTCTCATCCACTCACTACACACTCGAAGGCAATTCACCTACAAACCTGAACTTCTTTCGGATGCGGGAGGAAACCGGGGCACCCGGAGGAAACTCATGCCATTGTAGGGAGAGCATGCAAACTCCACACATAGAGTTTCCAAGGTCCGGACCAAACCCAGGTTTCTGGTGCTGTGAGACAGCAGCTCTACCTGCTGCGCCACTGTGCCATCCAAATGGTAGCAGGTGTTTCTTCAGGAGATACGTGAGTGTGGAGTACATTCCCCTGTTCATGTGCAAGGGGGTCCCTACTATGTTCAGCATGCAGGGCTAACACCATGTCACGGAGCAATTACCTGAACCTCTCCTTGATACACACTTGACAAATGCAGCAATGGAGGCTTTGGAGAGGGCGCAGAGGAGGTGCAGTGAATGCTGCCTGGATTAGAGAGTACAGGTCCACCACCCTTTTTTACGGCAGCCATGGTTCCAGAGACTTGCTAGATTATCCGTTTTGCCGGGCCAACAGAGGTCTCAGCCCGTTCTATGTTCCACGACACCGGCCTGCAAAGTTGGCTATGGAAGTCGGCTATGGGAACAGACCTGTCGTCTCCGGTCAGGATGAAGTTCCAAGGTACACAAAAATGCTGGAGAAACTCAGCGGGTGCAGCAGCATCTATGGAGCGAAGGAAATAGGTGACGTTTCGGGCCGAAACGTCACCTATTTCCTTCGCTCCATAGATGCTGCTGCACCCGATGAGTTTCTCCAGCATTTTTGTGTGCCTACTTTGAAGTTCCAAGCCCTGGCTGCAGAGGGCAACTTTGATCCGCCGATTGGCACAGATGTCCCGGAGAAGTCGAGATCGGCCTCCTCACCTGGCCTCGGTGCCACATTTATGGGAGAACTTCCTGGGAGGGATTTTGTCCAGATTAAAAGGGAAGGCATCTTCGTTGTCTCTGTACTGTACACTGACAATGACAATTAAAATTGAATCTGAATCTGAATCTGAAGGCAGACCACCAGTTGCTGGAAAATCAGTGGTAGGCCTGGATAAGCTACAAGGAGAAGTTGGACAAATTGGAGATTGTTTTCTCTGGAGCCTCAGAGGATTAGAGGAGACCTGATATAAGTATACAATACTATGAAAGGCATAGATAGGGCAGACAGTCAGAGCCTTTTATTCTTGATCAAAGACTGGAGGGCACAGCATTAAGGTCAGGGGGGCAAAGATTAAAGGAGATGTGAGGGGCAAGTTTTTTTACACGTGGTGAGCGCCTGGAACGTACTGGAGGCAGATACAACAAGGCTTTTAAGAGGCTTTTAGTTAGGCACGTGGATATGCAGGGTATGGAGGGATGGATCACATGTGGGCGGAGATTAGTTTAAATTAGCATATACAGCCCACACATTGTGGGCCGAAGGGCCTGTTCCTGTGCTGTACCGTTCTATGTTCTATGATCCACTGTTACATTACAAAATATCTACCTGTTCCTGTGATTTTACATTTGTTTCAACAAAGTCTTGCAATCATTTGACAAAACTAGTGCAGAGGGTCATGAATATAGCACAAAGATTGCCTTTCTAAGCAGGTGATGGGATTCGGAGTAGAGGCTCCCTCTGGATTACCAGCTATTGCTTCTACGATTGACTTTGCTGTGTCTGTGAACTGTCTGATATTTGTATTGGTTTATTATTGTCACATGTACTGAGATACAGTGAAATACTTTGCGTGCAATCCAGTCAAATTATACTATAATTATACTATAACACAAGCACAATAATGGAAGGCATAGATAGCGTAGATGTGGAAAGGATGTTTCCACTGGTGGGAGAGTCTAGGACCCGAGGTCATAGCCTCAGAGTTACAGGGTGTTCTTTTAGAAAGGAGGTGAGAAGGAACTTCTTTAGTCAGAGGGTAATCTGTGGAACTCAATGCCACAGAGGGCTGTGGAGGCCAATTCAGTGGATATTTTTAAGGCAGAGATTGACAAATTCTTGATTAGAACGGGAGTCAAGGGTTATGGGGTGAAGGCAGTAAAATAGTAAGATTAAACGAGCTTACCAGTTTGAAGTTTGATCTGTATTTTATGAGGAGTTACGATGAGGGATTACGTGAAGAACCCGTCCAGCACGCATGCGCGGCATGCTTCAAAGCAGTGGTGTGGAATCACAGACAGACACAGTAATTGAAATAAACATAGTAAAGAAAAGGAGAGCTTAGATACCAATTTGATCTCTATTATTGAGGTTGGGAGCGGAGGGCACGTAATCTCTCATCGTAACTCATCATAAAATACAGATCAAACTTCAAACTGGTAAGTTCTCGTTTAATCTTACTATTTTACTTCGGAGTCACGTGAGTGACTATGTGAAGATTTTAAAGCTCTGTGATTTCAAACCGTGTAACAGTTCATACTTCACTCACTGCCGAAGTCCTTGAGGGAGGAAGTATGTTATCGTAATCAACCAATGAATCTGATTGTAAAAAACAATAATGGTATTTATTAACAATAACAAAAAAAAAACAATTGCTCACCCGCGCTTAAATTATATATTTGCAGATTGTAATATTTTCTCTGCAAATGAAGCAGGTTTTGCCAACGGCTTATTGTAAAAAGTTCGGAACGTTCTTTCCCCAGACCACCCCGCTGTAGCCAGGATGTGGTCTATTGGCACGTCCATTCTTTTAGCCGCCGACGTGGATGCTGCCCTGGTGGAGTGAGATTTGTACATGTTAGTATTTATACCAGCAGCTTTCAGCACCTGCTTGAGCCATCTTGAAATGGTTTGGCTCGTCACCCGACCATAAGGTTTTTTGTGGCTGACCCATAAGGCTTTTTCACTCCCTCGATGGATTTTTGTTGTGTCTATGTAGGACAGTAGGTGGGTCATGGCACATAACCGTGGTTCTGGTGGGTAAGCCCGGAATTCCATGACTGGGTTAGATGTTCCTGGCCTGCTCTGTTTGACCAGTCCCTGGATAGTAAATGAGACATAGTCTGGAGTTACGATCATGTTGTCCAGTCGTAAAAGGTGAAGTGACTGGACTCTTTGTGCTGACACAAGTGCCATCAGCATGACCGTCTTCAGAGTTAATTGTTCCAGGGTGAGGGACCTGGCTGGTGACCATCCCCTGAGGTATGTCAGGACCACACTGACATCCCAGATATGGGTGTACCTAGGTCTTGGGGGGGTTAGAGTTGTATATCCCCCTCATGAGTTTGACCACCAGCGGGTGGGACCCCATGGCCTGTTGTCTTGGTGCCTGTGTTAAATAGGCAGACAGAGCACTTCTAGCTGTGTTGATGGCGCTGTAGCTGAGTCCTTCATTGTGGTGACTGTTGAGGTTAAATAGGTGGTTCCTGTATCCAAGCAGTATTTCTCCCACTTCTTGACACTAGAGAAGTACTGTTTCCTTGTGGATACACGGTGGGATGCTGTCATGGTGTTGATGGTGTTTTCTGACAATCCCATACCCAGCAAAGGCCTTTTCAAAATCTGCAACCCAGGAGTTTGATTTTATCATGGCATGGATGGCTTGTGCCAGATACTGGGTGGGTTAGCAATTCTGGGCTACTGGGAAAAGTCATAGGGGTTTCGACGATCATGTCGAGGAGCACTGGGAACCATGGCTGTGTCGGCTAGTTGGGTACTATCAAAATACCTGAAACAGAGTCCATATGTATTTTGCGTAGTACCCGACTGATGAGACAGATGGGAGGAAATGCATAAAAGAAGAAATTTCCCCAGTCCAGCGCGAACGCATCTACCGCTGCAGCCTCAGGGTCTGGTTCCCAAACGACATACATAGGTACCTGGTGATTTAGTCTGGATGCAAATAGGTCGATATCTGGCGTGCCATATTGCTTGGTAATTTTAGCAAATACTTTGGGGTTTAACATCCATTCGGTGTTATCATTGAATTTGCGTGACCTGGTGTCTGCCACTGTATTTAGCTTACCCGGCAGGTAAGTTGCTGATAGCCAAATATGTCTGTCGACACACCATTGCCAGATTGTGTTGACCAATTTGTCGCATGATATCTATTTTATGCCGCCCATATGGTTAATATAGGCCACCACCATAGTATTATCTATTTGTAACCGAACATGCAAGTGATGCATATTTGTTGAATATGCTTTTAATGCATAAAATGCACCCAACATTTCTAGATAATTTATGCCCAGTGTAAGTAGTAACGATGACTCTGGGTTAGTCCATCTACCACCTGTGCTGGATATGGAATTAGTTGCTCCCCAGCCTTGAGCACTGGCATCCGTTTGGATAACTAATGTAGGGTTAATGACGATGATAGGGCTGGAACTATGCCAAATGTTCTCTACCCACCACTGTAGCTCTGGTATTGCTTCAGTGGGTAATTTCATGATCCGGTCAAAATGTCGTTTTAGTGCCTGCACTTTTGCTCTTTGTAAGTTTTGATAGTGCAAAGGTCCAAATTGTGTAGCTGGAAATGCTGCTACCATCTTTCCAATTACTCTCGCCACTTGTCGAATGGTTGGTCGATCGTTGACCATTAAATTGTTACATGTTTGTGCCAATTCAGCTGTTTTGTTTTTTGGCAAAGTTACAGACATGTGGACTGAGTTAATTGTGAAACCCAGATCGTCAACTTAGATTCATATGGATGTAAGACAAATCCCAAGGTTTCAAACAATTATTTGGTAGCTGACACAGCTGATATAGCCAATTCCATGGTTTTGCCTACTATTAAGATATCATCAAGATATGCCATGACAATATGTTTTTGTCTTCTTAATATTGCCAAGGCTGGTTTTAGTATCTTGGTGAATAATCTTGGGGCTGATGTTAAAACGTAGGCAACGCTTTAAACTGCCATAGTTGCCCCATTCAGGTAAATTTCAGGTACCTGCGATGATCCCTATGAATGGGTACTGAATAGTAAGCATCTTTAAGGTCAATGCTTGCCATGAAGTATCCTTTGGAAATCAGTTGTTTGGCAGTTACAAACGTTTCCTTTTGAAATGTACATACTTAACAAACATATTTAGTGAAGTTAAGTCAATGATGATGCGACATCCACCATCTTTTTTAGTTTTAGTAAATATATTAGAGACAAATTCCAAGGGTTCATGTTTGGTTTTTTCAATGATACCCTTTGTGATTAGCCTCACCAGTTCAGCTTGTCCCTCTCGTTTTTCTTTAACTGAGAGGGTAAAGACCCTTTGGGGTGAATGCTGAACTGGTGGTAAGTTTTCTAGCGTAAATTCTATTTTGTATCCACGAATGCTGTTGAGTATATACTTGTCATTCGTGATAGACTTCCATGCTTGCTCAAACAGGTGTAATCTCCCCCCTGTTAGTATAGAGCCCACACTTTCTATATGCTGGTAGGAACCAGACCCACCTACCTCCATGGTTACGAGTGTTTCCTTTGCTTCTTTGTCAGACGATGAGTATTCTGTATAGTCTGACGTGTTGCTGTTGGTTGGGGGTGGCGCATTTTCCATGGGGTCCGCTCTGGGCCTTGGCCTAACAAAGGCTTCCGGTGGTGATGTGCGGACCCCGAGCTTTCACCAGTCCCATAGGGTAGACGTCGACTGGTGGACGCGGTGGGGTACTGCCGCTTGGGTTTAGTGGGTTTGCTCGTCCCGGGGCCTGCCCTCATGAGGCCAAATGTTTTGAAATCCTCCTCCATGTCTTTTACTTTCTTGGAGAGGTCCTTGCCGAAGAGCAGGATTTCTGGCGCTGTGGTCGGCGTTTTGTACAAACCCGCGAATTTCGGGTTGAGGGCAGGTCTTAAAATCTCCTTGCGGAGGTTGTTAATTTCAAATTGGGTATTACACAGCAGTGCGAGTGTATCCTGCTGATTCGTGGTCATTTCTGTTCCATCCAAAGAACGAACATACGAAGTGATGGATGACGTCAGGAGCCTGAGGATCCGCTGTAGTTTTTAGCTTTTGATTGCGTATATTTGGCCCAACGTGCCCACAGATTTGGCTGTTGACAGCCGGCACTTTGAGCGAGGTGCAATTCTCAGGGGCCGAATATAGCTCTAGGGCCTCATTAACCACCTGCTCCAGTAGGGGCCTGTAGGATAGGTGGTTAATGCTGGCCGCCAGTTTTGGCTCTAATGGCCGTCCTGCACATGGCGCTGCCACGTAGCGGTCTACCACACCCAGTAGCTCTTCCTGTTCCTGTACCCCAGGCATACTCCCGACATCTTCGGCCAGTGACCCCTCTTCTTGGCCAGCCCAGCCCTGGTCGCCAAGGCTGCCCTCGGATGAGGGGCCAGTGCGTGAGGCACTGTGGTGGGAGTGCCTGAACTCCCTTTGCGAGACTGCTCCTCACGAAGCAAGTGGCTCAGGCGGCTGTCTCTGACCCGAGCAGGCGGTGGGACGTCCCCGTCTGAAGAATCGGAAACCACCGATTGGTCTTCCATGCTGCTTTACATCCAGCCCGCTGCTCAGGCTCGGCTCGGTGTCGGGGATGGCAGATCGCTGGGTTAGCAGTCCTACCGCCTCTTGCCCCCCACTAATGGAACGCTCCTCCGTTGGAGTCGAACTTGGAAAGTCTTGTTCTGTTCATGTTGTCCTGTTGCAACAAAACAAAACTCTTTGCCAGAAAAAACGACCTCAGAATAAACTTACCTGACGGTCCTTCTTTTTAAACTGTAGCGGGAGCGCCTGACTCCCGCTGCGTCGCTGTTGCACTGCTTGAACGCAATGTCGCTCATGCGTTCTGGACGGGTTCTTCACGTAGTCACTCACATGACTCCGAAGTAAAATTGGATTAGGAGGCAGAGATCAGTCATGATTGAATGGCGGAGTGGACTCAATGGGCCAAATGACCTAATTCAACTACCAAAACTTGTGAATCAAGCCATACACAATACACCAGGTAGTGCAAAGAGAAAAATGCAAGTGCAGAATATGCTCTATTCCCTCAAATCAATGTGCCTATTCACAACTCCCCTACAGGTAATGGATGCAAAAAGCTGGAGTAACTCAGCGGGTCAGACAGCATCTCTGGAGAAAAGGAATAGGTGACATTTCGGGTCGAGACCTTTCTTCAGACTGAGAGTCAGGGGAAAGGGAGACTACAACTTCCCAACGTGAAACAGCCCATGCAAGACAGGGACAACAATAAGTGACGTAATGTTCCAGTACCAAGAGTTTATCCCGCTGAGTTACTCCAGCTTTTTGTGTCTATCTTTGGTTTAAACCAGCATCTGCAGATCCAACACATTGAGTTTATGATCCTGTGAACAAATACAGTAACATACAGGCACAAAGAAAATCTTGCTTGCAGCTTCAACAAACATTAAACAAAACATTGAAAATGGTTCAATGATACTTTTATTGTCATGTGTGCAAAGTGCAAGCGCACAGTGAAATTATTTTCTTGCAAACAGTCCCATTTCATACCCAAGTACATCACTGATTAGCAAATTGTACAGAAATAGTTTACTGATCCCAGGTGCAAGAGGTGCCATGTTTTGGCACCATTTTCAGAGTCCAGTCCACACTCCAGGTATTATCAGCAGTGCCCGTTCTAGGCGAGCCCCAGGCCGCTGCGGGCCTCCAGCTGTCACCCTCCCTTGAACGTGCGGGTCGACCTGTGAACCGACGTCTTTCTCCACACCCATCCACCTTTGTTCCCCGTGGGTACCACACAGCTGGTAGGCCAGATTCCTCTCCATTTCTACCGGCCTCGCTCCTCACCGGTCGAGTACGTTGTCGTCAGCATTATCCCCTCAGTGCCTGGTTTTCGGGGTACGAGCAGGAGACGGTTCCGTTGCTGAAGTAGGATTAGGGATGTGCGGGTCAGTAAGAACCTGATAGTTGTAGGAAAGTCGCTGTTCCTGAACCTAGTGGTGTGGGACTTCAGGCTACTGTACCTCCTGCCCGACGGTAGCAGTGAGAAGAGGGCACGGCCCGATTGTGGGGATCCTTTGATAGATGCTGCCTTCTTCAGGCAGCGGCAGGTGCTGATGCGTTTGATGGTGGGGAGGGATGTGCTTGTGATGAACCGGGCTGAGTCCACCACTCTCTGCAGCTGTTACGTTCTTATACATTGGAATTGCCATACCTGGCCATGAAACTTTCTACAATGCATCTGTAGAAGTTTGTTAGCATATTCGGAGGCATGCTAAATCTACTTGAACTTCAAAGAAAGCAGAGGATCTTGTGCGCCTTGCTCTTCATCACATCTATAAGCAAGGCCCAGGACAGCTCACCGAGATATTAATGAAATCCCCTTTCTCAAATCAACGATTAGCTCCTTGGTTTTCTTGATGTTGAGCTTGAAGCTGTTGTTGCAGCACTATTCAACCAGGGTTAGTTTAGTTTAGAGACACAGCGTGGAAGCAGGCTCTTCGGCCCACCAAGTCCACAGCCTGAACGGAAACCTCTGGAGACTTTGCGCCCCACCCAAGGTTTCCATGCAGTTCCCGGAGGTTGCAAGTAGTGGAAGCAGGTAGGAAGACTGACAAAAACCTCCGGGAACCGCACGGAAACCTTGGGTAGGGTGCAAAGTCTCCAGAGGTTTCTGTTCAGGCTTCCTAAGTGGGACAGGGGCAAAAGTATCCTGCAGGTGTGATTCTGCTCTCACAGCCCAGAGACTTTCAACCAGCTATCAGCACAGGTGATGAATGTGGTGGAATACTCTCTACTTGCCGGGCTGGGAGCATCTTCTATAACAATGAAGAAAAAATATGTCATCCAGGCAACCCTTGGGCGGCACACTGGTGCAGCGGTAGAGTTGCTGCCTTACTGCGCCGGAGACCCTGGTTTGACCCCAAATGCGGGTGCTGTCTGTACGGAGTTTATATCCCTGCGACCTGCTTGGGTTTTCTCCAACATCTTCGGTTTCCTTTCACACTCCAAAGATGTACAGGTATATTGACTTGGTAAATGTATAAATCGTCCCAAGCGTGTGTAGGATAGTGTTAATATCTGAGGATCGCTGGTCAGCACTGACCCGGTGGGCCGAAGTGCCTGTTTCCACACTGTATCAATAAACTAAAGTTGGTACGTCTTTATGAAATTCAGTCCCTTGCAAGTGGTGACATAGAATCAAAAGGGGTAGGCCACTTGGGACTGAGATGAGGAAAAACTTTTCACCCAGAGTTGTGAGTCTGTGGAATTCTCTGTCACAGAAGGCAGTGGAGGCCAATTCACTGGATGTTTTCAAGAGAGAGTTAGATTTAGCTCTTAGGGCTAAAGGAATCAATGGATATGGGGGAGAAAGGAGGAACGGGGTACTGATTCTGAATGATCAGCCGTGATCATATTGAATGGCAGTGCTGCCTCGAGGGGCCAAATTGCCTAGTCCTGCACGTATTTTCTATGTAGCTATGTTTCTATGTGTGGGTGTGGATGAAACAGAGTCAGCTCCCTGTCAGAAAAGTGCAGAACACAGCGGGCTGTGTGGAGCTTTGAAAACTCGCTGGGACGAGAAGACAGTTGAGGGTGTGTAGTGAACCTGCTCTGAGGTGCTCTGAGGATGTGATCTCTATCTTTATTTCTTACAGCAGAGCCACAGATCAGAGGCAGTCTGCTTCATGTGTCTTGACGGATGATAATTTCTGGTAGATTTTTATGCTCTCTACCAGTTGAATCATCTTTCTACTTTGTTTGTGCTGTCATGTTGTACTGTGAGTGTCAAGGTCCATCTCTTTCTTGTGTAGGAAGGAACTGCAGATGCTGGTTTAAACCAAAGATAGGCACAAAAAGCTGGAGTAACTCAGTGGGTCAGGCAGGGTCTGTGGTGAAAAGGAATAGGTGATGTTTCGGGTCAAAACACGAAAATGGGTCTTTTTCTGTCCATCTCTTTCTTACTATGCACCTCATCCAGAGATCAAGAAATAAATGATTTCTGCATGTTTAAGATGCAGGATCATTTCATTCCAAAGAGGAAGCAAGATTCTAAGGGGCGACTGTGGCTGACAAGGGAAGTTAAGGACAGTATAAAAATAAAAGAGAAGACATATAACATAGCAAAGATGAACAGGATGCCAGAGGAGTAGGCAACTTTTAAACATCAACAGAAGGTAACTAAACCTAGCCAAGAATATAAAGGAGAATAGTAAAAGCTTCTTTTGGTATGTGAAGAGGAAATAAATAGTTAAGACAAATGTGGGTCCTTTGAAGACAGAAACAGGTGAAATTATTATGGGGAACAAGAAAATGACAGACAAGTTGAACAGGTTCTTTGTTTGTGTTTTCCCTAGTGAAGACAGAACCAATCTCCCAGATGTACCAGGGGACAGAGGACCTAGGGTGATGGAGGAACTGAAGGAAATTCACATTAGTCAGGAACTGGTGTTGGGTAGACCGATGGGTCTGAAGGCTGATAAATCCCCAGGGCCTTATGATCTGCATTCCAGGGTACTCAAGGAGGTATTGTGGGCGCATTGGTGATCATTTTCCAATGTTTTATACATTCTGGATCAGTTCCTATGGATTGGAGGGTAGCTAATGGCCTGCTCCTGCACCTATAAGCGAGTTTGGTATTCCGATTGCGCATGCCCCGGTCAAAGGTCACTCTGCATGATCATTGCTGGAAGCAGTGGAGCTGTGTACATATAGACCTTCATTTCATCCATTTTTTCCAGCTTTGTTACTTTGTTCTAGGTAAGAAAATACAGCTTTCAAACTATGAATTAGTTGTATATATTGTTCCTTTGTTGTTTTTATTGCTTTATGCTTCAGTGAGTGAGCGAGATTGTGCTGCTGCGTGGGGTCGGGGTCCGTGGTCGGGCCCGGGTCTCCGGCGCTGTTGAGTTGCTGCTGGGCCGTTCCCATCACCTTCCGCGTATCCCGTCCCTGTCCAGGGGTGGCGGGGCGCTGGCCCGGACCTGCAGCCGGCGCTGGCTCTGCTCCCAGGGGGGCATTCCCCGGCGGGCCGGGGACCGTCGGCTGCGCCTCCCTCCTTGTTCAGTGGCTGTCGGGGGCCGAGTGCCGGTCATCGCGGGGATGTACATGGGATGCTGCGGCCACTCGGCGCGTCAGGCAACATCTTTGGAGAAGGGTCTCGACCCGAAAAGTCACCCATTCCTGTTCTTGGGAGATGCTGCCTGTCCAGCTGAGTTGCTGCAGCACTATGTGTGTATCCCCGTTGATGGCTGGTTCTCGGCTTTTGGCGGGGCTGAGGGGGTTGGTCGGTGGCTGCTGGGTGAGACGGGGGGGTGCGGCTGGCGTTCCCCGTCCCATCGGTTAATGGGTTCCTCGGGAGATGGAGCGGGGTTGGGCAGGAGTTGGCGGTTCTTCTCCGTGCTGGCTGAGGGCCTGGAACTGCCGGTGTCCCGTCGTTCCGAGGCTGTACGTTGGCCCGGTGGGACAGGCGTAGTTCAGCAGGGGTTGGTGCTTCTTCTCCGCACTGGCTGTGGGCCTGGGGCCGCTGGTGTCCTGTCATTCCAGGGTCCCCCTGGACGTCTCCGGCTGCCCAGATGGGAAACTTGTGTGGGGGGGAGGGTGCAGTCCAGTGGCGGTTCTGCAGCGCTTGTGGCGCCGGGGACCCGGGTTCGATCCTGGCTGCGGATGAGGCGCGGATCTGTATGCGCGCTCTTCCCTGTCTCCCACTTGCATCTCTCTCTCTCTCTCTCTCTCTCTCTCGCTGTTACACCCCGCTCTCCCGCTACCTGTTCCTTTGGGGTGATGAGTTGACCATTTATGGGAGTCTCTCTGGAATCAAGAATTTCATTTCTCATTCATATTCATAGATGAGGCTAAATAATTCCATTGCCTTGAAATTAGCAGAATAGTGAAATTCGATTCAGAAACTATCATCATTGTATTCCAGTCTGGAATACATAAATTTTCCTATGTGACCACATGGCACCCCAGTTCCTCAAATTAAATATATTTTTCTAACATAAATTATGAATAAAGATAAGAATTTATACAGTTTCTTTAGCCAGCGCTTCATTCGTTTTTTCTTAATGGCGAATTACCTTTGACAAATCCCATGATACCTTGCGTTTTCGGAATACCGAACTCGCTTATTTTCTATGTATCTATGTAAACTAAACCCATCCATCAAAGGCACATTTGTCCAAAATCCACAAAGTGTAATCAGTTTTCTTTAGTTTAGAGATGCATCGTGGAAATCCATCAAGTCCATGCCGACCAACGATCACCCGTTATCTATTTCTCCACCCTACACACTAAGGGCAATTTACAGAGGCCAATTAACCAACAAACCTGCACATCTTTGGGACAAGGGAGGAAACGGAGCACCCAGAGGAAACCCACACGATCACAAGGAGATTGTGCAGACTCCATACAGACAGCACTCGACCATCCCCGTCCCCTCCTATGCGCCCCCACCCCCCCCCCCCCGCCCCCCCCCCCCCCAGGGCGGCCACAGACATCTGGAGCGGCGCCCCCAGGCAGCGCGGAAAAGCAGGGCTTGTGACCTATGACCTGGGCATGCGCAGTCGGAATACCGAACTTGCTTATTAAGGGGTGGGCAATAAATGCAGGCATTGCAAGCAACACCCAGATACACCCATTTCCATGTTCCTCCAAACATTTCCTGTCAATGTAACTGCCCAAATGTCTTTTAAACTGTTATTATAGTACCTGCCTCAACTACCTCCACTGGCAGCTCCGTCCATACACATGGTACCTGATGTTGGGTCTCGACCAGAACGTTAATGAATTTTGTTGGGTCTCGACCAGAACGTTAATGAATTAATGAACGCTGCCTGTGGAGGGCGCTCAGCATCGCCAGGGACTGCTCTCACCCCAACCATGGACTGTTTACCCTCCTACCATCCGGGAGGCGCTACAGGTCTCTCCGTTGCCGAACCAGCAGGTCGAGGAACGGCTTCTTTCCGGCGGCTGTCACTCTACTAAACAACGTACCTCGGTGACTGCCAATCACCACCACCCCCCCCCCGGACACTTATTATTTTTTTAATTCAAATCGTTTGCTATGTCGCTCTTCAAGGGAGATGCTAAATGCATTTCGTTGTCTCTGTACTGTGCACTGACAATGACAATTAAAATTGAATCTGAATCTGAATCTGAATCTGAATTTAAATTAGATTCCCTCATAACCTCCTTTATTCCAAGAGCAACCCCAGTCTCTCCACATTCCTGTAAAACATCCTTTGGTAAATCACTTCTACACCCTCTCCATAGCTTTTCTCAAGTGGGGCGCCTGGAACGAGACACAGTGGTCCAATTGCGGCTGTCTAGTTAATTGTACCAGAGGCTGGACACACGGTTTTAATTGTGTCCTTGAAGGCAGACACAAAATGCTGGAGTAACTCAGCGTGGCAGGCAGCATCTCTGGAGAGAAGGGATGGGTGACGCTTCGGGTCCCGTTGATGTGCCACTGGTACTGAGTCTGGTCTGGTTCACCAGGGGAATACAGTGAGTGAGCATGAATCGTTGTCTGAAGGGGTTCGGCCTGAAACGCTGCTTCGCTCCTAGTTGCTGCTGCACCCGCTGAGTTTCTCCAGCATTTTTGTGTACCTCCGTTATCTGACTCTCCGAGCCAATGTGTTGCTGGCCGGCACCCCAGAGTGACTCTGGGAAAATTGACTGGGAGTAAATAAACTGAAGGCGCTCTACACCGGGCGCCCCACTTGAAACTGACGGCGTGTAACGTCCTCTCACAATTTATAACTCTGGTTAGGTTTAATAAATAACGTATCTGGGTGGGTTGCAGGGAGGCTGGGGGCTACCTGCTGGAGCCCGGGGACGGTGGCTGAGACGCGGGGTGTGGGGGAACGGCGCAATCCCCGGGCAACCCACGGTCCAGCGGCGAGCGTCGTTACCCCGGGTACAACGGCGTAGTCGCCCGAGCGGTCCTAACGGCTGGCGACACACGGGTTCCCGCGATCCACCGGCACAATCCCCGGGTGGCCAAACCTGAACGAGCGGGTGCCCACACGGTCTTGTGGCGAACAGGCGGCCCGAGCGGCGGAACGGCCATCCCGCGAGCTGGCGGGCGGCGGTTGACGGCTGTGCGCGCGGGTGCCCACGAGCTGTTGACCAAAGCTGTTGATGGCTGTGCGCGTGGGTGCCCACGACCTGGCTGGCGGCGGTTGACGGCTGTGCGCGCGGGTGTCCTCTAGTATCAAGAAGGAACTGCAGATGCTGGAAGATCGAAGGTACACAAAAATGTTGGAGAAACTCAGCGGGTGCAGCAGCATCTATGGAGCGAAGGAAATAGCTGACGTTTCGGAAGTTGTTGAGGGTGAGGACCAACTCCGCTAGGCGGAGGAGAGTGTCAGTGGCTGGGTTAGGTTGCTCCTCTGGTCGAGGAAGAACCAGAGGGCTTTGAGGCCATCCTGGTGGGGGATGGAGGTGTAGAGTGACTGGACGTCCATGGTGAAGATGAGGGGCTGAGGGCCTAGAGAGTGGAATGCACGAGGCGGCGGAGAGTGTCTGAGGTGTCTAGAACATAGGTGGGAAGGGATTTGACCAAGGGGGATAGCATGGAGTCAAGGTATGTGGAGATCAGTTCGGTGGGGCACGAACAAGCAGAGACAATGGGTCTGCCGGGAGAGCCGGGTTTGTGGATTTTGGGGAGAAGGTAAAAACGGGCCGTGCGGGGCTGGGGAACGATGAGATTAGAAGCTTGGTCGGGCAGGGCGTGGGGATTGATGAAGTCGGTGATGGTGCTAGATATGGTGGCGTGGTGCTCGTCAGTGGGGTCATGGTCCAAGGGTAAGTTGGAGGAGGTGTCCGAGAGTTGGCGCGTGGCCTCAGCTTTGTAGAGATCGACGCGCCAGACTACCTCGGCACCTCCCTTGT
The DNA here is from genome assembly GCF_028641065.1 of Leucoraja erinaceus. Classification (NCBI taxonomy): domain Eukaryota; kingdom Metazoa; phylum Chordata; class Chondrichthyes; order Rajiformes; family Rajidae; genus Leucoraja; species Leucoraja erinaceus. Next base: position 13,513,695 of record NC_073412.1, on the reverse strand, counting down.
CGGCTGGTTTGATGACCCAATCTGGGTTTTTGCGGAGTGATTCAATGGCAGTGCGTTCAGGGGGGGAGAGATTGGAGTGAGACAGGGGAGTGGAGAAGTTGAGGCGGTTGACGTCGCGGCGGCAGTTCTGGATAAAGAGTTCCAGAGCCGGGACGTTACGAGAGGGGTTCCACGAGGAGGGGGTGCATTGGAGACGGGAAAAAGGGTCATCATTGGGGGGCGAGGACTCCTTCCCATGGAAGTGCGCTGTGAGGCGGAGGCGACGGTAGAAGCGCTGAAAGTCATGGTGGGCGCGGAACTCATTGAGATGGGGACGGAGGGGGACAAAGGTAAGACCTCTGCTGAGGACAGACCGTTGGGTCTGGGAGAGGGGGGGAGGTCGGGGGGGGGGGGGGGGGGATGGTGAACACCCGGCAGGGATGGGAGTTGGGGCCAGAGGAAGGCAGGTGGGTGGACTGGGGACAGGGCGATGTGTAGTGGGGAGGTTGTGGGTGTTGGAGGGGTGGTGGGTGGTCAGGGGGTGTGAGGTGAGAGGGCTGTAATGTGGGTGGGGAAGAGCGGGGTTGGGGGAGAGTCAGTGGAACAGCCACTGTGGTTAGTTAGCAGGCTGGGCAGACGGGCACTTGGACCCAGTGGAGTTAAGCCCAGGAGAGAGGGAGTGAGCAGCGTGGAGGCTCCAGGCCCAGTGCAGAGTCCAGGTAAAGCGACGGCTGTGAGTCGAGGAAGAACCGGAGGGCTTTGAGGCCACCCTGGTGGGGGATGAAACGTCACCTATTTCCTTCGCTCCATAGATGCTGCTGCACCCGCTGAGTGTCTCCAGCATTTTTGTCTACCTTCTGTCCTCTCGTGTCTTTGGTTGACGGCCGTTGGCGGCTGTGCGCGCGGGTGCCCGCGACTTGGCTGACGGCCGTTGACGGCTGTGCGCGCGGGTGCCCGCGACCCGGCTGGCGGCCGTTGACGGCTGTGCGCGCGGGTGCCCGCGACCCGGCTGGCGGCGGTTGACGGCTGTGCGCGCGGGTGCCCGCGACCTGGCTGACGGCGGTTGACGGCTGTGCGCGCGGGTGCCCGCGACCCACTGGCGGCCGTTGACGGCTGTGCGCGCGGGTGCCCGTGACCCGGCTGGCGGCCACGCGCGGTGGGCGGGACACGTGCGGGAACGGCTGTCAGCCACGGCGGGAAGGGCGGAGGGAGGCGCGGCGCTGAGGGGAGGCGATCCCAGCCCAGCCCGGCCGTGCCGCCTCCCTCCCTCCCTACCTACCTACCCGGACAACACAACCATGCATGTGCTGTGCTCGGCGATGAAAGGTAGGCGGCGAGACTGGGCCGGGGATCGGGCTGTGTGAGGCGGGCGGTGAGAGGCCCGCGGACCGGGGCCGGACCGGGATGTCTGTAGCTGCCCCAGCTCTGGGTGACAGCACTGGCCGGCACAGGCAGGGGCTGCACCAGGTGTGTGGAACCGGGCATAGAGAGGCCGAAGCTCCGACTAAGCCGCTCTGTCCCCCATCCACACACCTCTCTGCTCTGTAAAAGGTACAGCTTATACTGTCCCTGCCATCTGCTGAAGGGTAAGATGTGTAGGAAGGAACTGCAGATGTGGTTTAACCGAAGATAGACACAGAAAGCTGCAGTAGCTAAGCGGGACAGGCAGCATCTCTGGAGAGAAGGAATGGGTGACGAAGGGAAGGGTTTGCAGACAGGTTCACCCTCCCCTATGGGTGAGGTAGCAGGTAGCTCTGAACTCTTAAAACTCTGCAGTGCTGCGCACAAAATGTTGCATGGTGAGGGCAAATAACTTTTCTCAATCACTGCATTTGTCTCAGTTACTGAGGACGAACGACAGGGCATGGGTCTAGGAGCAAGGTGATGGCAGACCGAATGTGGGTTGTGGGATCATAAAACCGTGTGTTTTGTAGGGTCTGGTGGAGAGGTAGACACAAAATGTTGGAGTAACCCAGCGGGTCAGGCAGCATCTGTGGATAAAAGGAATAGGTGTTTCATCACCCTTCTGAAGTCTGCAGAAAGGCCATCTATTGAATGCCACCAATCTAAAAATGCCACCTATTCCTTTTCTTCAGAGATGCTGCCTGACCCGCTGAGTTACTCCAGCTTTTTGTGTCTATTGTTTCTAAACCAGCATCTGCAGTTCCCTATACATTTTGCATGGTGGAGAGTTGTCGTGTGTACACCTGTCAGAGTGAGGCACACCCTGAGCCTAGAGGGCCCTTCATAGGAGAGCCGGTTTACTTTTGGACTGATGTTTTGTCATTAGTGTAATAGACCCAAAAAACTATCAGCACATCCATAAGCCTGTATTCTCTGAATTCCTTGTTTCCCTTCAGCCACCCCTCTTTATAATCAGTCCATCAGTCTGAAGCAGGGTTTCGGCCCGAAATGTCGCCTATTTCCTTCGCTCCATAGATGCTGCTGCACCCGCTGAGTTTCTCCAGCATTTTTGTGTACCCCTCTTTATAAACCTCATCACCCACATCAGGCCACACACTAAAGTTCCGATCACTGTTCCCATCACTGTTCTTGTGGGTATATAATCACACCCCATTGAACTCCTGTAGCTCTGCTCTGGATTTTCAATGGTGAGGGAGCAGTGCCTTTTCTCAATCAATGAGGACAAATGTCAGGGGATGGCACTAGAGTCAGAAAATGACAGATCGAGTGTGGTTTCTGAGATGTATTGTGTGGAGTCTGTGGAAGAGGGGTCAGTACACCTTTCAGTGAGGCTAGTCTCATTCTTTGTGGATGAGGTGCTGAGTCTAGAGAGTTTCGAACTGGGGAGTTGTTTTGCCTCTGGACTGTTGATTTGTCATTAAGCTCATAAAACGCTCAACACTTCCATAAGGCCATGTGGTCAACATTCCTTGCTGCCCTGAAATCATAATTCCTTTTAACTTCTTCATCCACGTCTGGCTGTATTCTATGCCTCAATATTCCCAATGCTGTTCGTGTTGGACACCCCAGTACGTTACATTCAAATGTTGAACAAGCTGGACACAAAGTGTTGGAATATCTCTGGAGAATATGTATTGGTGATGTTTCGGGTTGAAATCTGTCTTCAGACTGAGGACTTTCCTCTGAAGCATCAGAGGCTGAGATGCAACCTGCTGATTATTTCCAGTCAGATGTGGGAGGAATTGGTTGGATTTTCTATCCTGAGGTTCTGACTGGATCATTGGCACTATCACGTTCCTCTGCAGAAGTTGCTAAGCCTAGTTGGAAAGGGAAGAATCTTCGGATATCCGTTTTGTGCATGTTGTCACTGGAATGCACAACTCCACTCTCCATGGGGCAGCAACAACAATTGCACACCTTTGCTGGAGCACGTGCAAGCCCAGCACCTGTGGAGCCTACTTCACGTAGAAGGCAAATCCTTGAACCCAATGACTGAGTTAGTGTGATTGTGTCATTTCAAGTTGTAGATAGATAGAGTGATGAAGAAGACTTTTGACATGCTGGCCTTCATCTGTCAGAGTGTTCTGTGTAGAAGTTGTTACAGTTGTACAAGAGGCCACGCTTTGAGTATTGTGTTCAATTTTGGTTACTATTCTATCTGAATTTTGCCATAAAGCTGGAAAGAGAGCTGAGAAGATTTAATGGGAATGTTGCCAGGTCTTGCGGTACTGCGCTATAAGGAGAGATTGGGCAGATTAAGACTACTCCTTGGAGTACAGGAGGCTGAGGGGTGATCTTCTAGAGGTGTACATAAAGGTGTTTTTCTATGGTACGGGAATCAAGAACGAGAGGGGCATATGTTTAAAATGAGAGGGACAAAATTTAATAGGAACCTGAGGGGTAACGTTTTGCTTAGGCTGGCAAAAGAATAGTTGAGGCTGGTACCATAAAAACGTGTAAAAGACATTTGGAAAGGTAGAAAAGGCTTAGAGTGCCATGGGCCAAGCACTGGCAAATGATAATTACAGCAAGCCCTTGATCAGCTGGAAATTGGGCTCAGGCTAATGGAGTTTAATGCAGATAAGTGTGAGGTGTTGCATTTTGGGAAGTCAAACCAAGGCAGGACCTTTGCAGTGAATGGCAGGGCCCTGGGGTGGATTGTTGAGCAGAGCGATCTACGAATACAGGTACACAATTCACTGAAAGTAGCTTCACAGGGTGATCAAAAAAGCTTTTGGTACATTGGCCATCATCAGTTAGGATATTAAGTATAGAAGTTGGGAATGGTATATTATAGTTGTACAAGATGTTAGTGAGGTTCAGTTTTGGTCACCCATCTATAGGAAGGATGTCATTAAGCTAGAAAATTTAAGCTAGAAGATTTATGAGGATTTGACCAGGATTTGAGGGCCTGAGCTATAGGGAGAAGTTGAGCAGGCTAGGACTTTATTCGGAGTGAAGGAGGTTGAGGGGCGATCTTATAGAGGTGTATAAAATTATGAAGGGAATAGATAGGGTGAATGCGCAGAGTCTTTGACCCTGGATAGGGGAATCAAAAACAAGAGGACCTGGGGTTCAAGGTGAGAGTGGCAAGATGTAATACAATAGATTCATTCAGAGATTGGTGGTTATATGGAACGTGCTGCCAGAGGAGGTAGTTGAGGCAGTTACTATAACAGCATTCAAAAGACACTTGGACAGATACATGAAAAGGACAGGTTTGGAGGGATATGGGCCAAACGTAAGCAAAGGGGACCAGCTTAGATGGGGCATCTTGGTCGGCATGGCGAGTTGGGCCTGTTCCCATGCTATATGATTCTGTGACTCGATGACTTTAAGTCTCACAGCAGCACATTAGTTATTTCTATGACCTGGATTCAAGCCTCATGTCCAGTGCTATCTGTGTGGAGTTTGCACGCCCGCTAGGTGCTCTACATTCCTCCTGCACCTCTAAGAGGGTTGTTAGAAACATAGAAAGTAGGTGCAGGAGGAAGCTATTCGGCCCATCGAGCCAGCACCGTCATTCATTGTGATCATGGCTGATGGTCCCCTATCAAGAACCCGTGCCTGCCTTCTCCACATATCCCTTGACTCCACTAGCCCCTAGAGCTCTATCTTATGCCCCTGTCCCACTTAGGAAATCTGAACGGAAACCTCTGGAGACTTTGGTCCCACCCAAGGTTCCCGGAGGTTGCAGGTGGTTGCAGGTTGCATTGTGGAAGCAGGTAGGGAGACTGACAAAAACCTCCGGGAACCTCCGGGAACTGCACGGAAACCTTGGGTGGGGCGCAAAGTCTCCAGATGTTTCCGTTCAGGTTTCCTAAGTGGGACAGGGGCATAACTCTCTCTTAAATCCATCCTGTGACTTGGCCTCCACTACCCTCTGTGGCAGGGAGGCCACGATTGGCTGTACACCGAGGGATTAAAGAATCAAAGGCAGGTTGATGGGTTTGTTTGTGAGAATAAGTTGCGGGGTTAAGGGTTTGTTCTGTTGGGAGCCAGCATGATACCATGAATGGCCTCCTGTGCAGTAATAAGTAGATAAACATTAATCTTGCACCCACTCCTTGGTAATAGATCAAAAATCTAACCCCACAATTGACATTCTGATTTCTTTGTTAGTCTCCTAATCTTTGACAAAATTTTGCTAAAACATTAAAAAAGCAACTTTTAATTGGCTTGCTGGAGCTTGCAGTTAAATATCAATACAGGGATCAAAAAGGATTTTTTAATTGTAGATTATTTTGATAAGGAAATCAAGTGAAATAAGGTTAAGTGCAGAAAGTGGTGCTGAGGTAAAAGATTTCTCTGATCATGTTGAATAAAAAAACTGCAAATGCTCAATCTAAAAAAAAAGTCAGTCATTTGTTATATTTAAGGCAGAAATAGATAAATTCTTGATTAGTATGGTTGTCAGAAGTTATGGGGAGAAGGCAGAAGAATGGGGTTAGGAGGGAGTTATAGCCATGATTGAAGGGCAGAGCAGACTAGATGGGCCGAATGGCCCAATTCTACTCCTGTCACTGATGAAATTCTACTCCTATCGTATGATATGAAAATGCTCAGCGGATCAGAAAAGACGAGTGCTCTTACTCTACGAGATATGACCTCAAGATCTGGTTTCAAAGGTGACAATCAATTGAACAGGCTTGTTAAAACTGTTTGGGATAATCTTTGAGTTTGTAAACATTGTGGGCCAAAGGGTCTATTCTTGTGTTGTACTGCTAAAAAAAAAAAGCCCATTATTTCCTATACTTTTTAGTCTCTAAATCCAGAAGAGACTTTCCCTGAAGGCAGTTTTTGTTGAATATCTACATGTCTGTCTTTACTGGTATGATTTTGGCAGAATCTAAATCTCATTGGCTATGGACTATTCTTGTGCTACACCTGGCTTTAATGTGTGTGCTCTGTGCATAGTACAATGATTATATCTAACAGAGAAACTTAAACATAGGTGATTATCAAATAATTTTCTATGTAGATGTCACCCTGGCAAACTGCCACCGTTAATTCTTTGGGTTTCAAGCACCAATTTCCATAACTGCATCACAGAATAAACAGATGGTCTACAGCTTCTCAAATTTAAAAAACTTTATTTTTGTTGATGTGGCAATAAAATGAATTGAAGAATAAAATTAAATCTTGGATAAATAACTACTTTCTGTCTTTGATGACGCGTTGATTATTCCATTTTATCTGCATGAGGACTTCCCAGAGCTTTTCACATCTAATCATTTGCCTTCAAAATTTAATTTGTACCCAATATAATCTGGGAAAGTTAGTGTGATGTGATGTGAAGGGATAGTTAGGATCTGGTATGATGCATTGTGATGGTAGAGTCCTAGAGAGGAAGGCCACATGGATACATTAACTGTGTAAGAAGGAACTGCAGATGTTGGTTTAAACAGACAGACAAAAAAGCTGGAACATCTCTGGAGAGAAGGAATGGGTGACGTTTGGGTTGAGACCCTTCTTCAGACTGGTCAAGGATAAGGGAAACGAGAGATATAGACGGTGATGTAGAGAGATAAAGAACAATGAATGAAAGATATGCAAAAAAGTAACGATGATAAAGGAACCAGGCCATTGTATGCTCTTTGTAGGGTAAAAATGAGAAGCTAGTGCGACTTGGGTGGGAGAGAGAGGGAATGCAGGGGCTACCTGAAGTGAGAGAAATCAAAATTCATACTACTGGGCCGTAAGCTGCCCAAGTGAAATATGAGATGCTATTCCTCCAATTTGCGTTTAGCCTCACTCTGACAATGGAGGAGACTGAGGACAGAAAGGCCTGTGTAGGATTGGAATGAGGATTAAAGTGTCCAGCAACCGGCACTTCAGTTTGCTTCACGCGGGCTGAGTGAAGGTGCTCCGGGAAACGATCGTCCAGTCTGCATTTGGTCTCGCCGATATATAAGTGTCCACATCTTGAACAACGGATACAGTAGATGAGGTTGGAGGAGGTGCAAGTGAACATCTGCCTAACCTGATCTTCTGGGGTCCCTGGACACAGGGAGGAGGTAACTGACAGGAGTCATTAAAGGTACTTGGGAGGGTTTGGATTGCGTGGGAAGTGTTAACAATTGTGTAAACATTCAGCTTACAATGATCATCGTTACTTTTTGCATATCTTTCCATTGTTGCCACAGGTTATAAATCCTAAATTTCAAAACGTCTAATCTAAATTTGCTATGAATTTCTGGATATTAACTGCTCATTTTTTGCACTTTCAATGCTGGAACTCAACCCATTGTATAATATCAATCAATCTAAATTTTATGTGGCACTTAGACTCAAGTCAAGTCAATTTGTAGTAAATTGCATCAAAGGCCTCCACCTATTATATAGTAATCACAGAATGATTAAGAGTAATTTTAAAACCTCTATCAATAATAATAAGAGTAGTTTCAAAACCTCTATCACGAGGCCTCACTTTTAAATAACACTTCCCAGGGCCCTGCCAACTATGTATTTCCTACTGTGGTTTAACTTCCCCCAAAATGCATAATTTTGCACTTGTCTGAGATAAATTATTTAAAATCACTGTGTGCCAGCAGCCACATTGATGTTGAATGTAGCGTGAGTCGGAGCTCCTGGTAATCAGGTGCATATCATAATGTTGGCAGTAATCATAGCAAGCCTTATGGCAGATATGACAACTAGCCACAGCAATATTTGTTGCAGTAGATAAATGCTAGCACCATCTGAAGCTGTATGCATAGCAGCCAATGCAGCAGAATGTATCGTCCACCTGGATGAATGGTAATGTTGTTGCCTCATGTCAAGTGATGACATGTCTTTGGCAAGAAATCTTTGGGTCACAGCTTGAAAGGTGGAAAAGACCAGGACAGCCCTGGAGTGACAGCAGGCACACATGGCACTTGGTGCAGGGGAGGGAGAGCCCCCCTGGCAGTCATTGTAAGATCAGCAGTATTGTAATGGGGGGTGGTGGGGGATTGATGAGGATGATGGGTGGCATGGATGCGAATCACACGAGGATGGAATGCGATGTGCACAAGTTATTCTTCGGTGTAACTCCAATGGGAAGCTGTAGTGTCATTCTGTGGCTGCACTCAGCAAGGTTTCCACCTGAGACGGTGACAATTCTGTTCTGGCTGTTAGCTTCCTCCAATATGTTGTTTGTTCTCCAGATTCCAGCATCTGCAATCTCTTGTGTGTATCTCCACGGAAATGGGCTTAATAGAGGTTGGCATCTTAATACTCTGGGTATAGAATCTCCAGGGATGGTAGGAGATGAACTTAAAAGAGAAGGTCCCATTGTAATACTGATCAAGGTGTAGTAATGAGAGAGAATGCCCTGCAAAAGGCATCAACCAAAGTTGTATGGATAGAACTTCAGAACAAAAATAGGGGGGGGGTGGATCACTTTATTGGGAATATAGCGCAGGTCTCTTAACAGTCAGCAGGCAAAAGAGGAACAATTCTGTAGACAGATTTACCATGGAGATGAACATTGAAGCTTGTGAGTTAGGAAAGGGTCATCAATTCACTTCACGATACCACTATTGTGAAGGAGGAGGTGTTGGTGGCTTTAAAGAACATAAAGATGGATAAATCGATGGATGCTGACCAAGTATATCATATGGTTCTTTGGGAAGCCAGGGAAGAGATTGCTGGGGCCCTGACAGAGAAATGTGTTTCTTTAGCCACAGATCAGGTACTGGAAGCCTGAGGGTGGCTAATGTTGTGTCTTTATTTAAGAAGGGCTACAAATACAAACCAGATAGTACAGGGTGGTAAACTTTACATTTGTGGTTACAGTGGTTCTGAAAGATAAGATTTATTTGCATTTGGAAAGTCAAATTTATCAAATTGACTTAGGGATGGGATTAGGGATAGTCAGCATGGCTTTGTGCAAGGAAAATAGCGTACAATTTATTTGATAGAGTTTCTTGAGGAGGTGACCAAGAGGATTGATATGGGTGGGCCAGTGAACTTTGTATGCATGGCCTTTGACAAAGTGCTGCATAGTACGATATAGGAGCTAAGACCACGTGGGATTCAGTGTGAGAAAGAAAACTGGATGCAAAATTGGCTCGGTGGTAGGGAGGCAGTGAGTGTTAGTGGATGCCCGTGACCAGTGGTGTGATGCAGAGATCAGTACAGGATCCTTTATTATTCTTCATGCATCAAAATCATTTGGAAGAGAATGTAGATGGCATGATTGGTAAGTTTGTGGATGACACCAAAATTGCTGGTATTGTGGACGGTGAAGAGTGCTGTCCATGGTTCCAACACGATCTTGATAAACAAGGAAATGGCAGATGGAATTTATTTCAGACAAGTGCTAAGTGATGCATTTTGGGGATTTTAAACCAGGCTTGGAAATGTACAGTAAATGTCAGGACCCTGGGGGAGTATTATTGAACAGTGAGACCTTGTTTCAAGTGCACAGTTCCTTGAAAGTAGTGATGTAGGTAGACAGTGTGGAGAAGTATGCTTGTCTTTATCAGCTGAGGCAATGAAGAATTGGGATGTCATGTTACAAATCGCTGATCAAGCCACACAAAGAAAAGAGTGTGCAATTCTGGTCATCACGTCATAGGAAGGATGCGATTAAACTTGATACAGTGCAGAAAGGATTTGTGGGAATGTCTGAACTGGGGTTCTTGAATTATAACGAGATTTTGGATAGGCTAGCTTTTTTCCCTTGAGTGAAAGAGGCTAAGGGGGTAACCTAAATTTCAAAGATACAATAAAACGTATAGATGAATTAATGTAGACTATATATATTCCAATGAGGGTTTTGATGAGATCCCACCACATGGGAGACTGGCCTAAAGGTCAGAGCCCATGCTTGCATCCAATATTGGCTTGGGGATGGGAGGCAGAGGAGGATGGTGGAAGGACACTTATTAGTGATGTACCACAGGATTCTGTGTTGGGACTCCTACTCTTTATTTTATATAAATTATTTAGATCTGGATTTGGAAAACAATCAGGTACAAATAGTACTTATGCAGATTACATGAAAATTGTTCATCTGTGGCGAGGATAGGCGTAGAGTGATGTTGATTAACTGGTATGGGGCAGAACAATGGCAGATTAAATTTAATGAATGCAAGATGATGCACATTAAGAGAACTAAAATTAAAACAATGTCAGCTGTAGGGAATGTAGATGCAGGAATCTGCAACAAAAAAAAATGAAGTAAAGGAGGAACTTTGGAGGGAAATGAACAGATCACATTTTAGGTCGCAACTCAAAACGTTGTCTGTCTAATTCCCTCCACAGATGCTGAATTCCCCAACACTTTGTTATTTGCAAAAGTGTTAGTGAATATTGAGGTGCAAAGGACCTTGCTGTACAAGTCTAAGGATCCAAGGTGCCAGCACAGTTAGATAAGGTGGTGAAGAAACCACATGGGTTTCTTCATGAGTTGTGGCTTAGAATGTAAGAGCAGGGAGGTGGTGCAATAATTTTATAAAACATTAGTTAGGTCACGGCTAGAGTACTGTAAGTAATTCTGGTTGCGCACTATGAATGGCATAATTGCATTTGAGAAGGTACACAGGAGATTCACCAGGATGTTGCCTAGTTTGGAGCATTTCAATTATGAGGAAAGACTGGATAGGGCTGGGTATGTTTTTCATGAAGCTCAGGAGGATGAGAGAGGATCTGATAGAAGTGTACAAAATGATGAGTGACATAGCTAGGATAGACAGCAGTGGGAAACTATTCCCCAAAGCAGAGGTTGTTAAAACTTGAACACTTGGGTTTAGGGTAAAATGTTTAGTGGTGATATGGGGAAGAATGTTTCCCCGAGAGGTTAGCTGGAGGGGGTGGTAAAGGCAGGGACTCTCACAACATTTAAATAATATTTAGATGACCAAGGCACAGATACAGACCAATGCTGGTAAATGAGGCTAGTGCATGTGGGTACCTGATGGTCGACATGGATATGATGGGCCGAAAGGCCTGTTTGATTTTTTATGATGTTTGTATTACTCCAGAGCATCCCTGTTTTCTGTAGTACAGGTGCACAACCTTTTATCCGAAAGCCTTGGGACCGGACACTTTTCGTAATTCAGAATTTTTCGGCTTTCGGAATGGAAGATTTTTAGCGTAGATTTTAACGGCTGGCGCAGTGGCAGAGTGCTCGGCTCATATCCGCAAGGTCGCGAGTTTGCGCCTCGATCCCGGCAGTTACTCGATCGCGAGTTTGAGTTCAATGTAGTTTTTTCTTGCAGAATAGGAGAGAATAGGGAGGGTTAGGCTGGGATCATTCTCTGCGAGATGATCTTAGTGCGGGAGACACGTGTAGGAGAGGTGTACTGACTGTGTGGGCAGAACTTTGGAAGTGATTGCCCACCATTCTCAAAAGCCGCTGTGTCTCCCTGTCCCTCCAACTCCAGAGGAATCCGCTCCCCGATGGGCCGCTACGGCGACAAGTAGCAGTTCGCCCACAGCCCGAGCTGCGCCCCCTCATCCGCAACCCGGGTTCCTCTGGAGTTGGAGCGGGGCTGGGCTAGAGTTGCTGCTGGCTGTGAGTCTCTGGGATCTCCGTGCTTGCAGTCGGTGTCCCGTTGGTCCTGACGTCTCCGGTCACCTCCCTGGAATGGAGCTGAGACTGGGAACTTTACCGCCCTTGCCCCCTCCCTCTGCAACTGCAAATAACCCCACAGTTCCCAGTCTCAGCTCCTGTACAGGGGGGTGGCCGGACACGTCACAGCCCGAGCTGCGCCCCCTCATCCGCAACCTCAAGACCAAGACGCACCTTGCACACAATCACCTTCTGTCCCTACGGGGAGCGTGTTCCTCTGGAATTGGAACGGGGCTGGGCTGCTGCTGGCTGTGGGTCTCTGGGATCTCCGTGCTTGCAGTGGGCCTGGGGGCCGGTGTCCTGTTGGTCCTGACGTCTCCGGTGACTGGCACTGGCTCCGACGTGAAGACAGTGCAAAGCCCCCGCGCCGGTGCAATGGGCGAGGAGCAGGAGAGGGGAGGGAAGGGGTCACACACATGGCCGGGAAGCAGAGGGGTGTAGGTGGGGTGAAGCTGAAGGGAGCGGCAATTTGCTGCTGCCTGCCCGCTGAGTTAAAAAGTTCCCACGCAAGACTCACGATACACTGTGTATCGTGAGTCTACCGTGGGAACTTTTTAACTCAGCGGGCAGGCAGCAGCAGATTGTAAATTATTAACCCTCCCGCGCAATATACCCTCACCTTCTCTTTTATGAATGGGGATTTAGTTCCCCTTTCTTCGAGGACCGACCGGAGGTTCCGCTGTCACCTCTGCGGGCCGCACTCGGTGAACGTCTTCAAGGACCTTTCTTCAAGGACCGAAAAAATGTCCGATATTCGGAGCTTTTCGTTATTTGGATCGTCGGATAAAAGGTTGTGCACCTGTACAGTACAATACTGGCAAATGATTGTGACCAATATTTCAGGGGTGGGTGTGGTGCAGCTTAATTATTTACTGGGCATGATGTTGGCATGGTGCCAGTGGGTCTGTGGAATCTTCTAGGCAGTCTGACATTCCAGTCTTTGGATGTGAGGCCCAAACATCTGTTCGGCTGTAGACTATCCTGTTTGATGTTGGGAAAAACAATGTCTCTGAGTCCCAGGTGGAGTAAAAGATGCAGACATTGGAACAGAATCAGTGAATGAATGAATGAATGGCTTGAATGAATGAATGGATGAATGCATGAATAAGTTTATTGGCCAAGTATTCACATACAAGGAATTTGCCTTGGTGCGCCGCCCACAAGTGACAACATGACATACAGTGACAGTTAAGAATATAACATAAAACATTAAACATTAATAATAAAACATTATTGATTAAACATGTGAATTAAATAAAATACCAGAGCAAAAGGAGACTACAGAGTTTTTGGTTATTGAGCTACTACTCGTGTAAAAAGCTGTTTTTATGTCTGGCTCTGTCAGCTTTGACAGTCCGGAGTCGCCTTCCAGAGGGAAGTGATTCAAAGAGTTTGTGGCCAGGGTGAGAGGAGTCAGAGATGATCTTGCCCGCTCGCTTCCTGGCCCTTGCAGTGTACAGTTCATCTATGGAGGGAAGGTTGCAGCCAATAGCCTTCTCAGCTGATCAGACGATTCGCTGCAGCCTCCAGGTGTCGTGCTTGGTGGCTGAGCCAAACCAGACCTTGATGGGGAAGGTGAGGACAGACTCTACAATGGCCGTATAGGATTGGACCATCATTGCCTGTGGCAAATTGTGCTTCTTCAGCTGCCGCAGGAAGTACATCCTCTGCTGTGCCTTTTTGACTGTGGAGTTGATGGTAGTCGCCCACTTATGGTCCTTGGAGATGATAGTTCCAAGGAACTTAAAATACTTCATAGATGTGACTGTGGTGTTGTTGATGGTGAGGGGAGGGGGAGCTCTCCTAAAGTCTACAATCAATTCCACTGTCTTAAGAGCATTGAGCTCCAGGTTGTTGCGATGGCACCAGGACGTCAGCTGTGACACTTCCTGTCTGTAGGCAGATTCCTCCCCATCCAATCAGGAATCAACCAACCAATCAATCAATCAACCAATCAATCAATCAATCAATCAATCAATCAATCAATCAATCAATCAATCAATCAATCAATCAATCAATCAATCAATCAATCAATCAATCAATCAATCAATCAATCTTATTTTGTATAGCACATTTAAAAACATTGACCAAAGTGCTGTACATCAGTTCAGGTACTAATGTGCTACATGCAAAGGTACACAGACCTAACAATACATACATAAAATGTTTACAGAGGGACTCAAAAACTCAAAAACGCTAGGGAGTAGAAATAGGTTTTGAGCCTCGACTTAAAGGAGTCGATGGAGGGGGCCGTTCTGATAAGGAAAGGGATGCTATTCCACAGTCTAGGTGCTGCAACCGCAAAAGCGTGGTCACCCCTGAGCTTAAACGTCCGCAAACTTGAGAAGCTTGACAGAGGAGTCAGTGGAGGTGCAGCCATTGGTGTAAAGAGAGTAGAGGAGAGGGGAGAGTACGCAGCATTGTGGCGCTCCTATGCTGAGCGTTTGCAAATGTCACGGAACATGCTGCTCTTATAGTTGGAGGTGGATGCAGGAAGAAGGGCACCTGACCAACATGCACGTGCCAGCGTCCTTATGAGCTGCACTTAGGGCTAGGATTGTTCATTTCACATCAGCACAGCGGGAAGCGTTCAAAGGGGAAATAGCAAGAATTCAAGGCCATCATGTTCCCATGACGGTGAAAGCCAGGGATAACTCGTAAAGGGAGGGAGTCCAAACTCTCGAGGGAAATTGAGGCTTTGACAAAGCGAAAAAAGGAACCATGTGACAAAGATAGGGAACAAATGAGAGGGAGGATTGACAGAAAATGCTGGAGTAACTCAGCGGGACAGGCAGCATCTCTGGAGAGAAGGAATGGGTGATGTTTCGGGTCAAGACTCTTCTTCAGACTGAAAGTCACGGAGGGAGACGATGATGTAGAGAGATATAGAACAAATGAATGAAAGATATGCAAAAACGTAACAATGATAAAGGAAACAGGCCACTGTTAATTGTTTGCTAGATGAGAACAAAAAGCCGGAATGATTTGGGTGGGGAAGGGATGGAGAGAGAGAGAGAATGCAGGGGTTACTTGAAGTTAGAGAAATCAATACTCATATTACTGGGCTGTAAGCTACCCAAGCAAAATATGAGATGCTGTTCCTCCAATTTGCGTTTGGCCTCACTCTGACAATGGAGAAGGCTTAGGACAGAAAGGTCAGTGTGGAATGGGAGGGGGAGTTAAAGTGTTCAACAACCGGGAGATCAGGTAGGTCCAGGTTGACTGAGCGAAGGTGTTGAGTGAAACCATCGCACAGTGAGAGGGTGGCCTGTCGGAGTTAAAATAAAAGTGTAGGGGAGAAGTTTAAAAGTAAATTAGGAAGGCAAAGAGGGTTAAAATAATCACTGACAGGATGAAAGTAAATATGAAGGTGTTCTATAACTATATTAAGGAACAAAGAATAACCAGGGTAGAACCAGTTAGGGACAACAGGAAAAGTATAGGTGAAGTCCTGCTTGAAAACTACCTTTGGTATTCACAAAGGAGATGGAGAACTGAAGGACAAGGTGAAACTCTAGTGCAGGTCTCCATAAATAAAGAGGAAGTAGTAGATGACTTAGTTTAAAGATGCATAAATCCCCTGGGCTGGATGGGATTTATCTTGGATGGCTGTGAGAGGTAAGGGAGGAGATTGCCAGGTTGAGATTTTTAAATCTTTGCTAGATAGAAGGAAGAGGAGGGACCACGTTGAAACTTTCCGAATAGTGTAGGGCTTGGATAGAGTTGATGTGGTGAGGATGTTTCCACTAGTGGGAGAGCCTAGGATCAGAGGTCATAGCCTTAGAATTAAGGGATATTCCTTTAGGAAGGAGATGAGGAAGAATTTCTTTAGTCAGAAGGTGGTGAATCTGTGGAATTATTTGCCACAGATGGCTGTGGAGGCCGTCAATGGATATTTTTAGGGCAGAGACAGATAGATTATTGATTAGTATGGGTGTCAGGTTATGCGGAGGAAACAGGAGATTGGGTTAGGAGGGAGAGATAGATCAGCCATTATTGAATGGCGGAGTAAACTTGTTGAGCTGAACAGCCTAATTCTGCTCCTATCAATTATGACCTTATGGCGACTGGAGGATGGCAGACGTGGTTGCCATTTTCAAGAAAAGCAGCACCTATGAGCCTGTTGTCTGGCAAAGTCGGTGGTGGGGAAGACGCTGGAATAAATTCTGAGGGAGAGGATGATTGATCATTTGGAAAGGCAGGATTTAATCAGAGATAGCCAAGGGTAGGTCCTGCCTGACCGATCTGATGGAATTCTTTGAAGAGGTAGCAAAGTGTATTGATGAGGGCAGGGCAGTAGATGTGATTTACACATGGACTTTAGTAAGGTCTTTAACAAGGTATCATCTGATCTGACAAGAGCATATGCTTCTGGAGAAGCAGCTTGGCAGATTGCCAAAGAACAGTGTGTGCAGTTGAAATAGCAGCTGTGTGTTGATGCAGGTTTCTTTGGGCTTTGGGAATGACTGGGATGGACAGAGCCAGGCCTAGGGGAAGATGCAAACAGTTGGCGCAGTCGTAGAGTAGCTGCTTTACAGCACCAGAGACCCAAGTGTGATCCTGACTATGGGTGCTGTCTGTATGGAGTTTGTACAATCTCCCTGTGACCACTTAGGTTTTCTCTGGGTGCTCCTGTTTCCTGCTGCAAACACTTCCAGGTTTGTAGGTTGATTAGCTTCTGTAAAATTGTCCCCATGTGTAAGATAGAACAAATGTATTGGTGGTCACTGGTCGGTTCGCACTTGCTGGGCCGAAGGGCCTGTCTCCACACTGTATCTATAAACTAAACTAAACAGTCGTGAAGAACCGACTGGTTTTACTGAGCTTCACTGCAGTCTGGTGATGTCACATATTATTTTTTACCAGGATTGCCTGTTGCATTGAGACTCCCTTCACTCGCAGAACCAGGTCCCAGGGTGTGGGGGGAAGAGCCGATCAGTAAATCTCTCCTGGTTCATTTTGACTCGTGGAACCTACTCCAATTATAATGTAGCCTAATGAGGCCAGGAACGACCAGGAGAGGATGATTGATGGGACTCGTAAATATCTGGAATGCTCACCGTGGGGAGCTAAAGCAGATGAGGAGATTGCTGAGATTGAGAAAAATGTAGATCAATCAAATTTTCAGCAGTTGATTGTGTATTAATATGTAAATACATAAACTATTTACGTAATAATTATACATGTTAATTTCTTCCTTTTGGGAAATATACATTCTAACATATTGAATGAGTATTTGAACCTCAAAGAACTATATAAGGTGGAATCACTTTTGACATGGTTGTGTCAGCCACCGGTGTGAGTTGGAGACATGAGAGACTGCAGATGCTGGAATCTTGAGCAAAAAGACAAATTGCTGGAAGAACCCAACAGATCAGGCAGCACGTGGAGGGAATTGGACCGACGTTTTGAGTCCAGACACTTCACAGACTGATGGAGTAGGGAAGAGAAAGTTGGAAAAGAAATGGGAGTGAGGCAAAGCCTGGTAAGTGATAGTTGGGTGCTGGTGAGAGGGGGGTGGTTGGCAGATGGGTGGAGATAGTGACAAAGGCCAGAGGTGAAAAGGAAACAAAAGGACATCGGGTAAGGAAAGAAGATGAGTGTAACAAAATGTATGCAGCATTCAACGATTCAGATCAATGAATGGAGAAAGCACATGGTAAAGAGCACAAATAACTATTTATTAAAGCAAAATACAAATAAATACACAGAAAAACTATTAACTATCAATAGTAACAATACAAAATAACAGGTTTCACGTCACTCTGCGTCTTCAAGTCTCCTGTCTGCTGTCACCAAGCTCGCTCTCTCTCTCCTTAGTGAAGCTCTTTTCTCGCCCCGAAGATGAAACTCATGCTCTCATGGTAGAAGCATGTTTTGTTTAGTTTAGTTTAGTTTAAAGATACAGCATGGAAACAGGCCCTTTTGGCCCACTGGGTCTGCGCCGACCAACACATTAACACTATCCTACACCCACTAGGGGCAATTTTTACATTTACCAAGCCAATTAACCTACAAACCTGTACGTCTTTGGAGTGTGGAAGGAAACTGAAGATCTCGGAGAAAACCCACACAGATCACGAGGGGAACGTACAAACTCCGTACAGACAGTACCTATAGTCAGGATCGAACCCGGGTTTCCGGCGCTGCAAGTTTCCGTTGTAAGGCAGCAACTCTACCACTGTGCCACCGTAACCGCCCTGTATTTACATATTAATTTTTATCTCCAAGAACAACAGGTGATTATGTGTCAAACTAGCTATCCGCCTTGGTACCATAATTACATGAGTTATGTGTCCCATCAGATACCAAGCTAGTCTTGGATGACTCTGGGAAAGCAAAGCTTATCTTGGTGACCTCGCAGATGACCTTATGATATAATGGTCCCTTTGAATTAGCCAAAGCATTCTTCAAAAACATCTACTTGCTTTCATAGAAACATAGAAATTAGGTGCAGGAGTAGGCCATTCGAAATGCTGTGCTGATCATAATATATCATGACAACTGCCTTTTAGCTGACATACCCCCTGATTTAGCCACAAGGGCCCATCTAACTCCCTCTTAAATATAGCAATGAACTGGCCTCAAATCTGTGGCAGAGAGTTCCCGAGATTCACCACTCTCTGCTTTCCTAAGCAGGGTTTGAAATGCTGTGCTGCTAATATAGCTGACAACTTAATTTTAGCCGACATAGTCTGTTTAACCCTCACATTACAAAGAGGAGTGAAATGTAAATGCCGAGGGAGTGATATGGTGGAAAGCGGCAGCGGGGCAGAAAGGAGAGGAAAAGGAAATGAGGGACTTGGAGATGGGAGATGTACGGAAGGAGGATGGGAGATGTACGGAAGGAGGATGGGAAAGGACAGTGTGACAGGGGTAGTGGGAGGTATCTGTGCACGGGGGAGGGGTGGGACGGTGGGCAAGGGATATTACTTGAAATGAAGAGAATTCAATATTAATACCGTTGGGTTGTTGGTTACCCAAGTATGTGGTGCTGTTCTTCCAGTTTGCTTGTGGTCTCACTGGCAGTGGAGGAGGCCAAAGATGAAGGCTGGTGTTGGATGGGATTGAGGGTTAAAATGGTTAACAACTGGAAACTCCAAAAGGCCATGGCAGACAGAAGGCCAGTTTTCCATGAAACAGTTACCTTGTCAATGCTTGGTCTTGCCGATAGAGCAGATGCCACATTGGGAGCACTAAATTCAAAAGATGAGAATACGAGAGATGCAAGAGTACCTCCGTCTCATCAGGAAAGTCAGTTATGGTCGCTGGAACAAAATGAGAGAGGAGGTGTATGGACAGCTGTTACATCTGCTGCAGTTGCAGGAAAAATAACCAAGGGAGGGGGCATATTATGTGGGATGGGGAGTAAACCAAGGAATTGTAGAGATAATCTCTGTGAAAAGAAGAGAGATGGGAATACCTGGTCTCCTCATTTCCTCATTTCCTTATCTGACACCCTTTTGACTTCTTTTCACTTTGAGCCTTTGTCACCATCACCACGCATCTGCCTCTAATCTGTATCTACCTATCTCATATCAGGCTCTGCTCCACCCCCACCGTAACATGCGTCTCCTGTAAATGTTACAGTTCAAAGATCCTTTGTCAGAGTTGTGGCACAATAATCTCTGGTGCTGGTGTGGGGTTTTCTTGTTCCTCTTTCTGCAGGAGCTGCTGGATCTGCTGGGTGAATCCAGAATTTGCATGTGTCGGGGAGTAGGATCACTGGGACTTAGTAGCTCTGCTAGGCTGAGATCTGGGAATTTGTCTGTTTTGGGGTTCTGGTGGTACCTGGGACGTGGCCTGGGCTGGGGGCCTTGGAGTGGGGTAGTTAGTGGGCTCTGGTCAGGTGCAGTCAGGGCTCTGAAAGTTTGTCTGGACTCAAACCCAGTGAGCTGTGGGAGTTTGTTAGCATTGGGGCATTGTAGACTGTGGAAGTTTGCCGAGACTTTGCAAATAATTGCTCTAAAACTTAATGTCTAATTAACGAGAACTGTCATGGAAAATCAGTGTGCTTATTTGTAACCATATAAAGGAAACCATTGAGGAAGGGTTTAATGACCATTTCATATGCTGTGGGGGGTTTTTAAAGAGGACTTCAGAGATTATAGAAAGATGCACAACATCTGGCTCACTGGAAACATCTGGCCCACCAGGTGTGTTTTCCTGGTCTAACCTGAGCCTCTGATAAGACGGTGCAGTGGGACACTTGCTAAGTGGTTCCAGCTGATGTATCCTCAGGAGGTATACTTCCCTACTGTTGAAGTTTTACAGCATGGAGTTAACCCAACTTGTCCATGCTGACCAAGATAATTATCTGAGATAGTCCCGTTTACCTGTATTTGGCCCAAACCCTCGAAACCATTTCTATCCATGTACCTTTCCAAATGTCTTTTAAATATCATAATTGTATATGCTTCTACAGCTTCCTTTGGCAGCTTATTTTACATACCACCACCTTTGTGTGAAAAGCTTGCCCCTCGTGTCCTTTTTAAATCTTGCCTTACTTACCTTAAATCTGTGCCCTTGTGTTTTAGACTCACCTACTCTGGAGAAAAAAGGCTAACCATCCATCTACAACCATCATGATTTTATACACCTATTAACTCAGCCTTCTATTCACCACGTCAAAAAAACCTAGTCTATCCACCCTCTTCTTCTGGCCTACTGTGGGGAATCTTGAATTTTAAATTGAAAAATATAAAAGGGAAACTATCTTTTCAGCATTCCGCTTCCATTGATCGCCGGTTCTTCCTGCTTACACATCCACTTCCTACGCATTAGGAGTAATTTGCAGAGGTCAATTTAACTACAAATCTGTATGTCTTTGAGATGTTGGAGGAAACTGCAGCAACCAGAGAAAACCCACACAGTTACAGGGAGAATGTGCAAACTCCACACAGACAGCACCCTGTCAGAATCGAATCTGGATCTCTGGCGCTGTGAGGCTGCAGATCTACCAACTGCACCAGTGTGCTACCTTTACACAAGGGCTTTACATAAGTCCATGTAGATAACATCTACTGTCTTGCCTTCATCAGTCCTCTTCGTCACCTCTTTAAAACACACGATCATATTCGTGAGGCATGAATTCCAATGCACAAAGCCCTGCTGACTATCCTTCTTCAGCGCGTGCCTTTCCAAATGTTGGTAGATCCTGTCCCTCAGAATCCTCTCCATTAAATTTTCTGACACTAATGTTAGAGGGAGAGGTCACGACTCGCTGTCTTTAGTGGCCTTGCACCCTGCTTGAAATGGTATGAAACTGCACTTGAATTTGGTGGCCTTTCACCCTGCTTGAAGTGGAATTTCAAGGAATAGCCGTGAGTCAAATGCCAGCCCACCAGCCGTGAGAGAGTGAGCTGCCAGCACAACAGTGTTGAGTGACTGAGCTGCCAGCCCAAGAATCCATTCAGCCCACAATGTCCATCTATTCCTCCTTTTCTCCAGAGATGCTGCCTGACCTGCTGACTTACTTTAGCTTTTTGTGTCTATCTTCAGTTGTGTTCTTCTGTACGGTTTAGCTGGACTAGATGGAGCTAGCCAAGAGATTACAATGCTGATGGACTTGGATGAGATGGGAGGCATAACACCATGGTTGGATTTAAAATCAAGACCAAGTCCACGGGAAGCCAGAGCAAGCAAGTGAGCTTGGTGAATATGGAGAGAGGCAACAGAGATTGGGAGATATGGAAGGTCAAGAGGAGGTTCCAGCTGGATGTGAAGTGTAACAAACCAGTCCAGAACTAACAGGAGGATTGATTGTGTTTCAGTCACTGATGATGAATAGGGATGCGATGTGCTTGTCTGGGAATTTCAGAAGTAAGTTAAAGTCATGGTTTATCTAGTCATGGAGTCATACAGCATAGAAACAGGCCCTTCAGCCCAGCTGGTCCTTGCTAACCAAAATGCTCCATTTTGCCCGTATCCCTCTTTCCCGTATCCGTATCTGTATCCAAGTTAGCCCGTATCCCTTTAAGGCTTTCCTATCCATGTACCTGTCCAAGTTTCTTTATAAATGTTGTTATTGTAACTTGCCTAAGCACTTACGGAATAGTAAAAGGTTTGGATAGAGCGGATGTGGAGAGGATGTTTCCACTAGAGGTAGTCTAGGACTAGAGGTCACAGCCTCAGAATTCCTTCAGGAAGGAGATGAGGAGGAATTTCTTTAGTCCAGAGGGTGGTGAATCTGTGGAATTCAATGCCACAGAAGGTAGTAGAGGCCAAGTTAATGGCTATTTTTAAGGCAGAGATAGATAGATTCTTGATTAGTACAGGTGTCAGCGATTATTGTGTTAGGGTGGGAGGGATAGATCAGCCATGATTGAATGGCGGAGCAGGTTTGATGGGCCAAATGGCCTAATGCTGCTCCTGTCACTTATGACTTCCTCTGGCTGGTGATTCCATATACCCACCACCGTCTGTGAAAAAGCTGCCCCTCAGGTATCTATTAAACCTTTCCCCTCTCACCTTAAACCTATGTTCTCCAGTTCTTGATTCACCTGCCGTGGGAAAAATATATTTCATGTGCTTTAACCCTATCTCTTTCCCTCATGATTTTATATGCCTCTATAATATCACCCCTTATACTCCTGTGCTCCATGGAATAAATTCCTAGCCTGCCCAACTTCTCCCTATAGCTCAAGCCTTAGAGTCTTGGCAGCATCTTCATACACTTTCTCTGCGGCACCATGTCGCAGTTGTAGATCTACTACTGCCTACAGCGCCAGAAACCCAGGTTTGAGTCTAACCTTGGGTGCTGCCTGTGTGGAGTTTGTACATTCTCCCTGTGACCTTGTGGGTGTCCTCCAGCTACTCCGGTTTCCAACCACATCCAAAATATGTGCAGATTTGTAGGTTAATTAATAATCCCCCTAATGTGTAGGGAGTGGATGAGAAAGTGGGATAATATTGAACTAGAGTGAACGGGCAATCAGTGGACTCAGTGGGCCAAAGGGCTTGTTACCTTGCTGATTGTCAAAGTGCAGTTTAAACTCTGTCCAGCTTAATATAGCAGGGTGACCAAAACACAATATTCCAAATGCAGCCTCGCCAACATCTTGTACAACAGTAATATAACATCCCAACTTCCGTACTAAATATAATTTTCTCCAGAGATGTTGCCTGACCTGTTGACTTACTCCAGCATTTTGTCTCTATCTTTGCCATACTAAATACTCTGCCCGGTGAAGACCAATGTATCAAAATCCTCCTTTATCACTCTCCTTACCACTACTAGATTACCCTGCTCTACAACACATCCCGCGACACACCATTCTGGGGAGGTTAATGGGAGGGTTATACCCTGAAGGGTATTCTGAGGTCCTGCCCTTTAATCTGCATTAAACTCCATCAGCCATTCCTGTACCTTTATCTGCCCCTGCAGCTGGATATAAGATCCGTGCAGAGTGCCTGCCCGAGTTCGGAGTGACCGTGTTGTCTTTGGTGGCAAATGCACAGCTCCCAACAACAACAACAGCTTAGTGGGCATTCCTGCCCTGATTAACACCAGGGCTGCAAGCCTTAAAGGGCCCTCTGCATGAAGTCCTGGGTGTGTGTGTGCGTGGCTCTCTCTAAGATGGAGGAGAAGGCGTATGCTCCATCAGCCTGACCACCAGCGCTCATTCCTCTGTTGTTGATCACAAGTGCTGTTGACTCGCATCGGGAACAGGAGGGTGCGCCATAAAAAGTCTCCCTCCAGAGTGGATCACAGCTCCTGTGCTGTCAGCAGTGACTGAGCTGCATAATGTTGTGGTCTGTGTGAAGGTAAGTGGTCTCGCACATGCCTCACCTCTGCTACATTCAGATACAACCAGTGGCTTCCCATGGACAACTTTGCCACTGGTCTCCATAATCCAAGCTATTTTCAGTATTTCTTCAATGTTTGGTGACCTGCAATAGATGGTGATGGAAATCAACCTTGGCTTCTGCCCAGCACTTAATATGCAAGGTTGGCGTTCAGAACAACTGAACAGCTCACTTGTGGGCTCACTTCCCTGGATATCCTCCCTGTCACTGTCTGCTGAAGAAATGTGTTCTGGGCCACAAGGCATTACGGCTGGAAGATGCCTAATGGATTTGGATTATGGCTATAGTTGATTTTCAGACTGCTGAGCCTAATGGAGGGTGTTGTCCTGGGAAAAGGGTGATTTCAGTGAATGTTGCATCTCAACGGGACTCGCAGTGACTGGAAGACATTTCTGGCCCAACATTATACTGCCATTTGGAAACACAACAGATTGCAGATGCTGGAATCTTGAGCAAAATTGAGGAACTCAGCGGGTCAGGCAGCATCTCTGATGGGAATGGACAGGCAATGGTGGCTGATCCATGATGAATATGAGATCAGTAGTCATTTAGTAGATTAAATATTCAGAAATGGCTTATCCATAGAAGACTGAAGAAGAGTCCCAATCCAAACATTGTCTGTCCATTAACAAATGCTTCCTGACCTGCTGAGTTCCTCCAGCAGTTTGTTTTTAGGGTTGATTAGTCAGTTCTCAAATGACAGAAAAACTGGTGGAATTGTAAACGTCAAAGGTTCCAGCAGGAGATGGATAATCACAGATATTTGATGAAAAATGGCTGATGGAGTTTAATCTGAGCAAATGTATTGCACTCTGGGAGATCAAAAGTGAGGGGATAGTATACAATTCATGTCAGAACTATTAAATCAACGGGCTGCGCGGCCAGAAGGCTTCCCGACGGGCTGCGGCTGTGGACTGGGAATGCGGCCGGAGGCTTTTATCAAGGCGTCGCGGTCTTGATGCCTCCCGGATCGCCGCGTAGAAGCCTGGGTCGGCCAAAGGGGCCAACGGTGCTCGCGGCTGGGGCCCGAGTCGGCACCACGGAGGTGTGAATTGGGGTGTCGGCAGCGGAGAGGCCTTGGCGGTGGAAGCGGTGAAACCTCGTGACGATGGGACCTCGGCGGTAGTGAATCCTCACGGCGGCAGCCTATAGGTCGATGAGAGCGTGGCGGACCGCTGTGAGGGAGGAGCAGGGAGAACAGTGGACAATGGGGGGGGGGGGGGGGGGGAGTAGGACAACAAGGGACAAGGGGGACCCAGCGTGGGGGGGTGAACGGGTGGGGTGGGGTGGGGGGGGGGGGGGGGGGGTGACAACAAAATGGGGAGCCGGCGTGCTTTGTAACTTTGTCAGTGCTGTAGGTGGCTGCTATGCACATTGGGTATGCAAGCAAAGAATCTCACTGCCTAGTCACATGTGACAACAAAGTATTCCTTTTTCCTACTGAGGAATTTTGGGGTCCAAATTCTTAACTCACTGAAGTGGCTACACAAGTAGATAGAGTGGTAAAGAAGGTGTATGGTATGCTTGCCTTCAGTCGGAGCATTGAGTAAGAGTCGAGAAATCATGCTGCAGGTAGCCTGCATTTGTAATATTATGTGCAATTCTGGTCATCCTATTGCAGGAAGAATGTGGAGACATTGGAGAGAGTGCAGAAGAGATTTACCAGGATGCTGCCTGGAATATAGGGTATCAGCTATCAGGAAAGCTTGGATCAATTTGGATTGTTTTCTCTGGAGTGCCAGAAGCAAATAATTTGTAAAATTAAGAGAGTCATAGATCAGGTAGACAGGTGTAACCTTTCTTCCATGCTGGAAATATCAGACACTAGAGGGCATAAGTTTGTTAAAGGAGAATTTACGACAATTTTTTTTGTTTCATAAAGAGAGTGATGGTGCCTGTGGTGGTAGAAACAGATACAATAGTGGCGTTTGAGAGGCTTTGGACAGGTACATGGGTATACAGGGAATAGAGAGATGGATCACGCAGAGGCAGAAGGGATTAGTTTAATTTCGTATCATGTTTGGCGCAGTCATTGCGGGCCAAGGGCCTGTTCCTGTGCTGTACGGTTCTATGACATGGACACCAGTGGAGTCCTGGTATTTCACTTCATACTCTTTCCCCCTCATTGCTGATTAATTGCTGGAGCGATGTTCAAATTGGAATGGATAAGAAAACCTTATTGATTTGTGCTGATTAGGGAGAGATGAGAAAGCCAGCAGCTGTGTCTAGGTGTATTTCAATGCATGTTGTGTTAATGTTCACCACACAGTGTACAAGCAGCCAGCTTTGGAACATCTGTACCACTCAGGGCAATGCAGGTCAGTTTTTGCTGCAAATGCAGACCCGACAAAGCATGAGTGTGTTCTCAGCCCTTGATAGTTGAAACTGTTCTGAACTACAGCTGTGGAAACAGCAGTAGAAATCTTGCCTGCCTTTCCCAGAGTTTGTTGGCAGTGGCTTGTATACTCCAGTTATTGCCAAGGCTATGCAGCTGTTATTTGTTTTGTCCAGATGCTGACTGTATTGGACAGCTATGGCCTGCAGTATCTAGTTTCTGCTGCCTGTATCCACTTATTTTCTTCAGTGCCCAGTTTATAGAATGCAGCTGATCCAGCTGCTGTCTGCAGTAACTAATGTACATTCAATTGGTTTGCGGTTCCAGCTTTATAATGCTTTGGGTCTTTGATACTGTTGTTGCCGAGCAGCCGGGAGCCAGGACTGAATGTTTTGGCCTGACCGCAGACTGATGTGTCCATCCCACCGTGGTTCCAACCACAGCTGCCATGTTTATGCTTCGGCCCACGCTAACCATATCTGCTGTTTATACAAGTAAGGCAGCGTGATTGAAAATTGAAGTGACTACACTTGCCGACAAAATAACTGCTCAATCTTTATTTGATACAGTTTGATGCAAAGTACAATGAAGTTTAGTATTGACAACATAGGGTGCTTGTGCAGTCCCTGTTCCCAGAGTGAATTGTTGGAGACTGGGAGCCTCGAGAAGAAATATGGACTTAACACTCCCCCTCCTCCTTGCCCTCTCTGGATCTTTACAAAAATATTTAAATGAATTTTACACCCCCCCCCATTGAAATTTGAAATGAGCCCATCTGTTATCATTGGGATTTTGGAAGGTTGTCCATTGTGAAGACAGATGTGAAAAATTGATTTACAATACAATAATATTTTATTAGCCAAGTAGGTTTTGCAACATACGAGGAATTTCATTTGCCAAGTCAGTCATACAAATAAAAAGCAATGGAACACACAAAATAAATTTTAACATAAACATCCACCACAGTGACTCCTCCACATTCCTCACTGTGATGGAAGGTGAAAAGATTTGCCAGTTGTTTCGTGCCATTTATTCACCGACCTTGTTCTCCAGTGGTCCCACACCAACCTATATCTCCTACCTCCTACTTATGTGGCATATCCATAAAAGCTCATTGGTTACTTGGATATTACGCACAGGGTTTCTCTCAACATCAGTTTTCTCCCTTCCAATGGTTTTTAGTCTATCGCTGCAAGATTCTAAAATCCTCCCAGGCCTCTGACCTACTACCAGCCCATGCCACATTGTTTTTAGTTTAGTTTAAGTTTAATTGTACACCATACTTTTCAATTTAACTTTATTTTCGACCCACTTCGTAAACCACAGCTCATGTCTCTTTCACACAGATTTCCTCTCTCTAATTGGGATCAATTCCTGCTGAATGTTATAGAGCAGCTGTTTCAATATCTGCCACTGTTCATCTACTGATCTTTCACGTAATTGACTGTCCTAGTACATTTTACATAACTCCACCTTCATATCATTGTAATTGGCCTTATTTAAATTGAAGACAGTGGTTTTGGCTCTATGATTTTTTCCCCTATCAAAGTGCACCTGGAATTTGATTGTATTTGGTCATGGCCTCCGAGGGAATCTTTAACCATAACATTTCTTATTAATCCTGCCTCATTACTCATGGCTTAATCTAATACAGCCTGTTCCTGGATAGGTTTGGTGGCATTCCATTCTAAAATGTAATCCCTGATGCACACCATAGATATTTCTTGTATGATCACCTTGTGAGATTGGTTTGTCCAATCGGCATGTCGATTAAAACTGCCCATGACAATTGCAATCCCCTTCAAACATGCCTTAGATATTTCCCCATTTATGTTCCTCCCTATTAAGTGGTCACATTTTGGGGATCTACAGCTACTGTCAAATATCATTGTTCCCCTGCTATTCATGATTTCAACCCAAACTGATTCGACATCACCCACCCACTGCCTCTGTTGCATGTTAGCCCTTTATACGTTCCATGATTAGTAATGACTCCCCCCTCCCAACCACCACTCCTTTTAGACCTGTTCTTTTAGAACAGGATAACCTGGA
Organism: Leucoraja erinaceus; assembly: GCF_028641065.1. Classification (NCBI taxonomy): domain Eukaryota; kingdom Metazoa; phylum Chordata; class Chondrichthyes; order Rajiformes; family Rajidae; genus Leucoraja; species Leucoraja erinaceus. The sequence goes on along the minus strand of NC_073412.1, from coordinate 13,485,535 downwards.
ATATTGAACACACAGTTAGATTGAGTGATAGGAAGGTCCCGACCCAAAAGGTCACCTCTTCCATTTTTCTGGAGACACTGCCTGACCTGCTGAATTACTTCAGAATTGTATGTCCGTCTTTGATATAAGCCAGCATCTGCAGTTCCTTCCTACACATCTTGAGCATGCAATCCGGGTCTCCCAGCAACCACTCTCTGTGATCGCTATTGGTTCATTGCTCTTAAAAATATTGATGCCAGTGTCAGAACCTGGGATAATGGTGAATGATTCCCATAAAGCAATTAAGCCCTTTACTGGTGCTTGTCCTTCATGGTAACATCAGCCTTGGATGTAGTGGGTTTTGTCTCATTAATCATTGAACGCAGGTGGAGGTGTACCAACCCTCGCTCTGCATATGCACCATTTTCGCTTAGTGTGATGGTGAAGTTGCTTCATGACGCACAGAGTTTTGTCCATGGTGGACTGGAAGAACTTAGTGATGGCTTGGCCACATAGGAGAATGTGTACTTAGATGATGAGCTCTTGATGTGTAAAAGACATAGAGTCCTCCTCTGTGTGTGCGGTTTCTGGGAAGAATGTTGTTGTGGTCAGTGTCTGAAGTAAAGCTATTTTGATTGGCTGCATAATTGTGCTGTTTTATCCACCTTATCTGCAACACGTTTATAGATAAGTAGTACTAACTCTGGCCAAAATTCTGTAGGAAAGGATTGCAGATGCTGGTTTAAATCAAAGGTAGACACAAAATGCTGGAGTAACTCAGCGGGACAGGCAGCATCTCTGGAGAGAAGGAATGGGTGACATTTCGGGTCATGACTCTTCTTCAGACCTGAAGACCCGAACTCTTTAAATTATCAGCTATGTGATTGTTAGTATGTCCGTCAAAACACTCCTGCCACTTGGCGTCATAAGATGGAATGCCCTGGCAATCTTGGTTGCTATCTCCATGGCAGTGACTAAATTAAAACAGAAGGCGTGCTTGTCTCTTTGACTGTATTTGCTCCTCCTTAGACCACACACCAACTTATATTATCTAAAACGTTCCAAAGTTGTAGTGATTTGATAGATCGTTAAATGCGACATCTCCATCTGTCTCCCCAGCTTTTGTCCGTATGTGCTATGTTAACAGGTGGCCAAGAGCTTGGACTGTTGTAAGTTGAGATACTCAAACTTTTAAACTACCTCTTCAAACAGGATGCTGGCTCGAAGGGCCAAATGGCCTACTCCTGCACCTATTATCTATGTATCCCTTCCCACCCATATCCCTTCCGCCAGTTTTACTTTCCTCTGACTTCACTCCTATGTTTTTCCTTATCTTGTCACCCTTTGTATTCTTTTATCTCTGGCCGTTGTCATTTATACCACTCATCTGCCAATTACTGTATCCACCTATCACTTGCCAGCTATTATCCTGCCCCCACCTCACTCCTCTGTT